>NW_004444038.1:2584773-2585793 GCF_000243295.1 Trichechus manatus latirostris
GTATGAAAAGGATAGTTAGATTAGCTTTAAAAAAAAGTTGTTCAGTTTTCAAGCTGAATTTCAAAGACATAAATTGGAGGCAAACTGACTGAGATAGAAAATGAAACTATTTGTCATCCTTAGTTGCTCCAGATGGCAGAGGACTCTCGGAACAAGAAAAGACTTGAGAACAAATATTCAACCGAGAGCACTACCAGTAATGCATGGCACCAGGGTGATAATATCAAGAGCGTGGTTGAAAGCTGAGCTCTCAGGAAGTTTTAAGGTGTCCCTAGTAGGGCTTCAAAGAAGCTTAAGTCCTCCACTATTAGACCTTCTCTCCTAGGCGATAGGAACTATTAGAACCTTCCAAGCAAATAAAAAGCCTCCTAAGAATCTAAAGTGTATTGTCCCATAACACCCTGACTCTCAACTCAAATAAAGAGCCTATTCTGGAAACATGTGCATATGACTTTTGTCTAATGGAATATATCATAATTTGATACACAAGGTATCCATGAAAGTTCTAAAAGTATGACATCAGCTTGGGCTGAAGAGGTCAGGGACAGTACAAAATGAGATGAGGTCTTTGGACTCTGTCCCCTCCATACTACAATGGACAGGAAGAAAGCTGAGGACTCTATTCAGATGCAAACAGTCTTTTTTTTTTTTTTTTTTTTTTAGTGTAAAAAGAAAGATACTTGGAAGGAAGAAACAAGAAACCAAAAGGCAAAGCCAAGAACCATAGAGAATTGTTCCCAGGAAACAAGACTGAGACTTCTTCAAAAAATGGGAAATATGTGCCCAGCTGGATTTCATCATTGCTATGGACCAACAGTGGCTGCATACCTCCCATCGTCCCCAGTGTCCATTGTGATTTTCCTATGCCTATTTTTCTATCATCTATTGAATGTGTGTGGGTGGTGTGGGAGGGGTAGATAACATTGTTTAGTGCACAGGTCTTCAAGTAGAGAGGACTATACCCAAGGAGCCTCATCCACACCTGGACTTAATTTAGATGAAAAAACCCTGAACCTTGAA
>NW_004444038.1:2587687-2620676 GCF_000243295.1 Trichechus manatus latirostris
GCACCCAAACACGCATATACTTATGCCTACAAATATACCTGTATATGCTCACATATACCTTCCTATACACATACAGCATACATATCTACCTATGTAACCACACACCTATTTTTTGGTTGTTATTACTGTTGTGGCAAAATTATATATCTTATAGCATTTACTGTAATTGTCCTTTATTCTTGCATGCCTCTCAGTGTCTTCATTTACCTTGGTCAAGTTGTACTGACTTCGTCCATACTGTGTATTGCCTTTCTCATCACCAGAAAAAAACAAGTGTCTACTATCTAGCAAGTGACTCCGCCTCTCTCTCTCTCCCAGCCTTGGTAACCATCAAAGAACATTGCTTTCTGTGTGTATACCTATTCTTGACTTTTTATAAAAGTGAGACCACACGTTATTTGTCCTTTTGTAATTGACATAGTTCACTCAGCATAATGTCCTCCAGATTCATCAGTGTATAAGATGTTTCGTGGACTCCTCATTAACCTTTATTGTTGCCTAGTATTCCATTGTGTGCATGTACCACAATTTGTTTATCTATTCATCCGTTGATTGCCACTTAGGTTGTTTCCATCATTTTGCTATTGTGAATAGTGCTACAATGAACATGGGTGTGCATATGTCTATTTGTGTTACTATTCTTATGTCTAGGATGTATACCTAGTAATGAGATTCCTAAATCATAAGGTATTTCTATTTCTAGCTTTTTGAAGAAGCACCATACCATTTTCCATAGAGTATGTAATTTTATAAAAAGCAATTCATAGAATCTTTGAATTTAATAAAATACTCTAGCCTATAGGAATACTTTCACATGCCTAGAGTTATGCACACACATACACACGCACACACACACATGCACAAAAATGTTCACCGTAGCATTGTTTGTAAAAGTTAAGAATTGAAAACAGCCTCAACTTTATCAATCAATAATTGATAAATAAATTATGAGACATCTAGGCTATATGAGGATTTAAAAGAATGAGGTAGATACACACTATTGACATGAAAAGATATCCATGATGTATTTTTAAGTATAAAAGACAGTTGCAAAACAAAACATACAAAATGACAACATTTATGTAAAAAAAAGTATGTGTGTATTCATACTCATTTATATATATATATATGCACATATATGTGAAAAAAAGTCAAGAATGATTTACACCAAACATTTCCAACAATGTGTATGGATTAGACTTAGCTGGGGAAGATAAGGGTGCATATACTTTTAAATCATCAGCATTTTTTTTTCTGTGAGTAGAGAGTCATGGGTTATCTCTGAGATTTCAAAATGCCCCCATCCTCCATCCTAAACACACACACACACACACACACACACACACAAACACAAAGACTGATTGGGAGAGGAGGAAGTGTCAGCAGAATATAATCTTCACAATATGGAGCAGAAAGGCACTAGTTGAAGAGAAAAATAGAATCAAGTTAGAGAATTTTGAAGGTAATAGACAATTAAATGTATCAAATGCCAAGTGGCAGGTTGCCTGGGAGTGTTGAGATCGCTGGAGATGACCAAGATAACTGAGAGCAGGTCTCCTCCAGCGCAGAGGGAGTGGGAGCTGGAAGACACACTGAGATGCTGGACTCACCTGTGACCGTGGGGTTGGCCTCAGATGATTGGTCTGGGGAAATCTTCCAAATGTAGTGACCCAGCCAGAAAGGTAGAGCAGATCCAGAAACTAGAGACTATGCTTTATTCTGCTTATTTCTTCCGCTTCCCCAATACAATAAAGTATACTAGGTTAAAGGGATATATGTATATATAAAGTTTACCATAGTTTAAAAAAAAAAAAATTGTCATCAAGTCAATTCCAACTCCTGGCTACACGATGTGTTACAGAGTAGAACTACTCTATAGGGTTTTCTTAGCTTAAATCTTCACAGAAGGAGATCACCAGGCCTTCCTTCCACAGTGCCGCTGGTAGATTTGAACCACCAAGGTTTAGGTGAGTAGTCGGGTGCAAACCACTTGAGCCTTCCAAGGACTACAGCTATTTAAAAAAAAAAAACAAACCAACTGCCGTTGAGTCCATTCCAACTCATAGACCCTAAAGGACAGAGCAGAACTGCCCCATAGGGTTTCCAAGGAGCAGCTGGTGGATTCGAACTTCCTATCTTTTGGTTAGCAGCCAAACTCTTAACCACTGGGCCACCAGGGCTCCAGCCTCAGCTAACTTACAAAATACTAATAACCCAAATAATTTACTCTCTTAGGTCTTGTTCACTTTCCAGGTTGCAGATCCTGCTTCTCCCTTTCCCCTGCCTTTTTGCGTCCGTCAGGCCTATGTGCTGGACCATGAGGCACACCCAAGATTAATCCCTGAACATCACGGCCATCTCAGTGATAAAGTAAGAAGCATGAAGTTCTAACTTCCCTGAACTTTTCCTTGTACTACAAAGAGGACTCGCGCATTCAGGCATCTTCATAAGAAGATGTTTGAACCAGCCCCACATAACATTCCTTTCAATTTCCTCGGCCTGAAAAACCTCCCCCTCTCTCTGAATCGCACTGCTTACAGAAGAGGCTTTAATGTTTGTTTCTGGTTTCCTGGTTGTTGTTGTTTTGTTTTCTTTTCCCTGAGTTATCAGTCTCAAGTTGCTCTTCAGGATACATCCAAGTGAACACTGCTGTTTACATTCAGCCAGGGACGGATTGCCCAATAAGCAAGGTACGCACAATAAGCAAGGGCTTAATTGTGCTTACTTGCTAATCTGTAGCACACAATTTCACACTGCAGATTAGTAAGTAAACACAATTAAGCCCGTGCGTACCGTGCTTACTGTAAACCTGTGCGTAGCTTGCTAACTGGCTCATCTGCCTGTCCTGGTCATCTAGGGCTGCTATAATAGAAATACCACAAGTGGATGGCTTTACCAAAGAGAAATTTATTCTCTCACAGTCTAGCAGGCTTCAAGTCCAAATTCAGGGGGTCAGCTCCAGGGGAAGGCTTTCTCTGTCAGCTCTGGGGGAAGGTCTTTGTCATCAATCAACCCCCTGGACTAGGAGGCTTCTCTGCGCAGAAACGCCAGGTCCAAAGGACATGCTCTCCTCCAGGCTCTGCTTTCTTGATGGTATGAGGTTCCCAGCTCTCTGCTTGCTTCCCTTTCCTTTAATCTCTTGTAAGATAAAAGGTGGTGCAGGCCACACCCCAGGGAAACTCCCTTTACATTGGATCAGGGATGGGACCTTAGTAAGGGTGTTACAATCCCACTCTACTCCTCTTTAACATAAAATTACGATCACAAAATGGAGGACAACCACACAATACTGGGAATCATGGCCCAGCCAAACCGATACGCACATTTTTGGGGGGACATAATTCAATCCATGACACTGCCTTGCCTTGAGCCAGCGTCAGCAGCGCCGTGTGGAAACCAGGATTTGTTCCACCAGCAAGGGAGAAGTGGGTCCTTCTGATTCCGTTTCCTCACCAGTCACAACTGGGGGCCTCTTCATTCCCTTATGTAGTAACCTGTCAGTTAATTATGTCCCTAGAAACATTAAACCATTAAGAGACGAAAGGACAAATAGTGTATGAGCCCGCTTATATGACATACCTAGAATAAGCAAAGCTTAGAGACAAAGGGTTACCAGTGGTTACCAGGGACTCGGGGGAGGGAAGACGGGGAAGTTACTGCTTAAAAGATACTGAGTTTCTGTTTGGGGCGAAGAAAACGTTTGGAAATAAATAATAGTGATGGTTTCACAACATGCTGAATGTAATTAATGTCACTGAATTTACTCTTACAAGCGGAAAACTTTCTATTCTAGAATTTACCTCAATAAAATTAAAAAAAAAAAAACCATAAAGTACAGCACAGTCTAAAGGAGATAACACAGTCTAATTCCTCTTCGAGTGGTTTTGGAAAAAGACTATTTCTGCTATTAGGGAAGCTCTGGCTGGGATTTTAAGGAACAATGAACTGCTTCCGATGAGCAGCCCTGACTTCTCCCCTACCCAGCTGGTGGGCTTGCAACATCACAACGAAGCCAAGTCAGCTTGCACTGGTTGCTGGTTGTTACCCAGGGGAATGGGGCCCCAGCCCCCATTCCGCTATTTTCCCCCTGGATCTCTCTGTCATGAGTACGGGGGGCTGGTTTGCCCGTTCCTTTTGCCATGTGATTATCAGAAAGCCCTCATGCACTCTGCCAAACGTGATTTCTCTCTGGCTACCCACAGCCTGTTCAGACAATGACTATTTTCAGGCAGAGGTTCTAGACCCTGGTTTTAGTCCCTCAGCGGCCTTCTATTTTAATGCTCCGTTTGGCTACAAGAACAGAGCTACGCCCTTAGAATTCCCAAGAGGTTTTCATCGAAAGGCAAACTTACTCCCACTCCTGAATTCATCAACCCTTCTTGCTGTTTAATGGATTTCACCATTCTCTCTGTTTTCACACCCAGAACAGAAAGTCAGACCAAGGTAACTTAATTCAGTAGTGGCCTTTCAGTTCATTGCCTGGCAGAGCTGTAAATCTCGCCCTGGAACAGGTTTATGCCTTCACCCATGATTTCCATAGAAGGCTTCACCTTACGTGTGGCACCGACTCCGGCTGGTTGCGAAAACGCTCTCTCTGTCTAAACTGGCCGATAATCATTGCATTTTATCAACACTGGTGATAACTTAGCCCTCCTCAATTCCCAAATTTACTACTTGACTAGATGATTTTTCAAAAAGATTGTTTGCCTTACATAGTATTTCAAGCACCTGGGAAGAAAAATAACTTCTGTTCTGTTCATTGCAGCATCTTTTTTTGTTACATTCCATCTATGCCTCAAAAATTACCAGTTGCAGGGCTTTGCTTCATTTTTTAATTTATTCTTCCCATTATCTTACATCAAGGAGTCCTGGTGGCACAGCGGTTAAGCACTCACTCGGCTGCTAATCAAAAAGTCGACTGTTCCAACCCACCAGCCACTCAGCTGGAGAAAGATGTGGCCGTCTGCTTCCGTAAAGATTACAGCCTTGGAAACCCTATGGGGCAGTTCCACTCTGTCCTATAGGGTCAACTGGATGGCAAGGGGTTTATTATCTCAAGTCACTTCACAATCAGTTTACTCCCCACCTTTAAATGCAACAGGGTCAGGTGAGATTTGTATTAAAAAACTATCTCAAAGGAGGATTTGGTTGATAAGGAACATGGTTTCATGGGTCAGATATAAACGAATATGAAACACTGAATTACTGAACTACCCCAACTTCATTTATTCGCTCCACATATATTATTTATCACTTTCGTATGAGGCGTAATGTAAGCCTAACCAAAACCTGTTGCCATGGAGTTGTTTCTGACTCATAGCAACCCTATAGGAGAGAGTAGAAACGCCCCATAGGTTTCCAAGAGCGGCTGGGGGATTCGAATTTCCAACCTTTTGGCTAGCAGCCGAGGTCTTAACCAGTGCACCACCAGGGCTCTGTAATGTAAGCAGTGGAGCACAAAAGTCAACAAGGCATGTTGCCCATCATTAGAGACATTCCAATCTAATGAGAGAGACAGTTAAGTTGGAAAAGGCTTACAATATTTTGTGATAGTAAAAACCCACTGCCCTGGAGTCAATTCCAACTCATAGCGACCCCATTAGGGTTTCCAAGGCTGTAAATCTCTACAGAAGCAGACTGCCACATCTTTCTCCCACGGAGCCGATGGTGGTTTCAAACCACGAAACCTTTGGTTCACAGCCCATTGCTTTAATCTCTGCACCACCAGGGCTCCTCTTTGTGATAGTAGCTATCATAAAAATGCATAATGTGTTTGGAAGCAAATAGGCCCATGATAGAGTGAATTGTCCCTGTCTCTCCAGAATCCCTTTTCCCCTTCTGGAGAAAGCATCCTTCTTTGCAGAGTTGCTCCATCATCCACTTCAGCCATCCCTACCACCCCTGCTCTCCCGCACAGAGGTGAGCACGGAGCCCAAGAATGACCAGTCATGATGTATGGTCCTTCTGGCCAGTGATTGGTCCAGGGTAAGCACATGATCACAGCTGGGCCAATCAGAAACATTTCTTGAGATTTTCTACACCGATGCTGAGAGAGAAAAGCTCTAGTGTGTGTTAGCAAATAAAGTACATTTTTGCTTAAGTTTATTCAAATTGCATTTCACGCCCCCACAATTGAATAAGTCCTGACTAGTTCAGAAAGTATTCCAGGAAGACAGCAATCTGTGAAGGCAGGAAAGTGGCACATTCAGGGTACACAGTAAATACAGAAAAAGGACACCTCTACGCTGGTGGCACAGCGATTAAGAGCTCAGCTGCTAACGGAAGGGTCAGCGTTCGAATCCACCAGCCTCTCCCTGGAAACCCTGTGGGGCAGTTCTTCTGTCCTATAGGGTCTGTATGAGTCGGAATCGACTCAACGGCAACAGGTTTGGTTTTTTTCTACCCTACCAGTCCAACCCCACCATTTCGACTACAAGTATATTTTAATGCTGCCATATTAATCCAGTTACTTGCTGTGTATTCTGCCAAGACATGGACAGCAAGTATGTAGGAGACAAAATGATCAGACATACAAAAGCAGTAGACAATCAGCACAATAGATCATTCTGACCATTTTAGACAATCCTGGGATTCCTAAGGAAATTGTTCATTATAATCTCCTGAATTAGCTGAAGAAACATGCAATCAGCTTTTCACCCAATTCATAATAAATAATAATGAAAATTCTAATGAACAAATTAAAATTGTTAATAAGGGCGAAAACCAAACCTGGTGAAATTTTAATCTCCAACATTTTACCCAGAAAAGAAAAAAAAAAAAAATGCTTGGTAAAAGTGACAGATATAATGTAAATCTTACAACGGAAAAAAGAAAAAACTAAATTAGAAATTTTAATATTGTGAAATAGAGTCTAGTAATACTCTGTTAGGGAAATATCTGATTAATAAATCAAATATCAAGTATAAAATTATCACAAAACATAATTTCCCAATGAGATGATTTCAATAAAATAAAAAATACAAAATAAACAAACAGTACACAATTCAACTGTGCTGCATGGACAGAAAAGCAGTAATTTAGTTTACTGTCTTAAGTACAAAAACTTTCTCTTGACAAAAAATCCTTTTGAGGTTAATTCAGTGGATTTAGAACATATTGATTCCATATGTACATCAATTTGGCTGAAGTGTACACTTCAAGGAAAGAAGTGTCAAGAAATGATGCCGGAGGAGTAGGAAGATTCAGATTATGAAGGATCAGGCACGCCGTCCTAGGGGTTTTGGACTTTCTCCTGAAGACTATCAGGAATCTATGAATCACTTTAAACAGGGGAGTAACCTGATCAGCTTTTCATTCAAGGCAAATCATGCTGGTAGCTCCAAGGAGAACAAATTGGAGAGGAATAAGATCGGAGGCCGGGAGACTAATTAGGATCTGATACAGTCATCCAGGCGTGGCATGGTGAGTGTCTTCATTTAGGGAGTGTCAGAGGGGAAGGAAAAACGGTGAGAGATACAGGAGATATTATGTCAGTGGATTTGACAGGACTTGATGACTAATTGGATGTGGGGTGAGGGAGAATGAAAAATTACTCCCAGGATCGAAGCTTAGCACTTGGACACCTTTGCCAAGAAAGAATAACAGTTTGGCGAGGAAAGTGATATATTGGCTTTGGATGACAGAGTTGGATACGAGTGGAGAGGCCCCCTCAGCAGTCTGGATCCATCGCTCAGAAAGAGATATGGGCTGGAGTGAGGTGCTCAAGTGTATCAACATATTGCTGATAGAGGAAGTCATTAGAGAAAATTGGTTAGTCTAGAAAGACTAGAAAAAAAGAAACAGAATTAAGGGGAATGGGAGCCAGGTTTTCCTTCATTTTGTTCTTAAGTTAATAGCTGTATAGAGCTCTATGTGCTCTACATAGTCTAATTTGTTTAATCTTCACAGTCACCATGTGAAATAAATACATCTTTATCATCTTTTTTTGTTCCTGTCTTAATTACCTAGAGTTGCTGTAACAGAAATACCACAAGTAGATGGCTGTAATAAACAGAAGTTTATTTTCTCACAGTTTAAAACCAAAAAAAACAAATCAGTTGCAGTCAGATAGATTCTGACTCATAGCGACCCTATAGGACAGAGTAGAACTGCTCCACAGGGTTTCCAAGGAGCGGCTGGTGGATTAGAACTGCTGACGTTTTGGTTAGGAGCTGAGGTCTTAACCACTGCGCCACCAGGACTCCTCTCACGGTTTAGGGGGCTAGAAATCTGAGTTCAGGACTCTGGTTCTAGGGGAAGCCTTTCTCCCTCTGTAGGCTCTAGGGGAAGGTCCTTGTCTTTTCAGCTTCTGTTTCCTGGTTCATTGGAGATCTCCATGTGGCTCCTCATCTGTCTTCCCCCATCTCTGCTTGCTCCTTTTGTGTCTTGTAAGGGATTGACTGAAAACACACCTACACTAATCCTGCCTCATTAACATAACAGACAACTCATTCCTAAATGAAATTATAACCACAGGCATAGAGGTTAGGGTTCACAAAACGTATTTTGAGGGGACACAATTCAATCCTTAACATCCACACTTTGGCCCCCCAAATTTATGTCCTTCTGGAGCCCTTGTGACAGTGGTTAAGGGCTCAGCTGTTAACCAAAAGGTCAGCAGTTCGACTCCACCAGCCACTCCTTGGAAACCCTATTGACAGCCAACACCAGGAGCTGCTGAGCCATTATCAAACAAAACCTTGGATTCTGGGTGTGGCTCAAGGGGGAGCTGCTCAGACCAAGTGGAACCTGCCCCCTCTGGTCCATTGTCCTCAAAGATCTGGGTGTGGCTCAAGCCAGTCAAACCCAGTTTACTAGCCTACATGTCAAAGAAAAAAATGCAATTTGTCTTAGTGTGCCTGAGCTCCATGATAACCTATGTAGTCCACACTGTTTGTATGTACTTGCTTGTGAGGGACAGTATAAAATCTTCTGCCTCCCTTTGTTCGGGGAGCTTGAATTGAGGTATATACCTCCTTGCTCCTTGCCTGCACGCTTGCAATAAACCCTCTTCCTCCCTCCTCACCTCAGTGTGTCTTTATTGACAATGAGCCACACCGAGCAGGACCTGCTTTGGGTAACATTATGGGGCAGTTCTACTGTGTCCTATAGGGTCACTATGAGCTGGAATCAACTCGATGGCAACAGGTTCCCACACGCAAAATACATTCATACTATCACATCATCCCAAAAGTCTTCAATCAACTCCATATCCAAAATCTCATCCTTTGAATCATCTAAATCAAATGTGGGTGAGACTTTAGGCGTAGTCCATCCCGAGGCAAAACTCCTCTTCATCTGTGAACCTCTGAAATCTAGACTACAAGTTATCTGTTTCCAAAGTACAATGGCGGAACAGGCACAAGGTAGACATTTCCACTACAAATGGGAGAAATTGGAGGGAAAGACAGGGTAATGGGCACCAAGCAAGTCCACAACCCAACTGAACAATCTACGTTAGCTCTCAAGGCTTGAAAATAATCCTCTGTTCTTCAGGATCATCTGGGCAAGGACCCCACTCTCTAGACTCTGGGCATTAGCCATGCCCTCTGGATTCTGGGTGGAGGCTCCTTGGTCCTTGGCTTCAGCTCCACCTTCCAGGCCCACTGGGATGGCAACTCTGCTCCCTCAGCTTTGGCGTCCCCATTCTAGTCCATCTGAGTGGTGATCCCATCCTCTTTACCCTGGCAGGCCCCCATTCTTCCGTCCTTTGGGCATGGTAGACCTGCCCCCTCAGGTTTGGGCAGTGGCCCCATCCCCCTGGCACTCGTGAACAGCAACCCCACACCCTGGAATCGAGTTGGTGAAGACCAGTCTCTTTGAAACTTAGGAGGCCATGGGTCCACCCTTTGAGACCTAGGAGACTGTGACTTCACCCTTTGAAACCAAGAAGACACTGCTTCCCTTGCTTCTTCCAACAGTTCTGCTGATCTCCAAGCTACTCTAGGGATGGTCCTTTTCTTTTCTTGGAGGACAACAGACTTCCTGTAGAATTCCAAGCTGCAGATGGCTTTCTTTCCTTTCCTCCTTTCTCTGTCCCCTTCGTTCTAAGCTGATGGTTTTCTGATGTGGTTTTTGGTTAGATCTATCAGTCACAGGCTTAATCTCTTTAACAAAAGATTGTGTAGCTATGTCCTTGGTGAAAATTCTCGGACACATGTCCTTGGTTTGTGCAACAGAATTTTCCAAATCTTTAAGTTCTGTTTTAGTTTTACATACTTCATTTTTAAGCCCATCTCTTTCTGCTCACATTTTACTATAAGTGACAAGGAGAAACCATGTGGCCCCTTTAAGATCTTGCTTAGAAATCTCATCAACCAAATATCAAAGTTCATCACTTATAAGTTCTACCTTCCACCAAACATTTGAACATAATTCAAACAAGGTCTTTGCCACTGCAAAAAAAGCATTGCCCCTCCTACATTTTTTAATCATATGTTCATCATTTCCTTTTAAAACCTCACCAGAAGCACATTTAATGTCCACATTTCTAGCAACATTCTGTTTCTAGTGCCATATGTATTCTTTGAGACAATAGAGACTTTCTCTTTGGCTCTACCCACTGCCTTTTGAGCAGTCACCAGAATTGCCTTTGACATCCATAATTCTACGAACAGTCTCTTCAAGTCAATCTAGGCTTTTACTGTTAGGCACCTTAAAACTCTAGCAGCCATGAAGATTGTGAAGGAACCGAGGAACAGAAGTTGATAAGAGACAAGGACCTTCACCCAGAGCTCCCTAGAGCTGGTGCCCTGATTTCAGACTTCTAGCCTCCTAAACTGTGAGAAAATAAATTTCTGTTCATTAAAGCCACCCACTTGTGGTATTTCTGTCATAGCAGCACTAAGAAACTAAGACATCTGGATTTGGGCTCACTGTACCATGGTCAAGGAGCCCTGGTGGCACAATGGTTAAGAGCTCAGGCTCCTAACCAAAAGGTCAGCAGTTTGAATCCACCAGCAGCTCCTTGGAAACCCTATGAGGCAGTTCTACTCTGTTCTGTAGGGCCACTATGAGTCAGAATGGAGTTGATGGCGATGGGTTTTTCGGCTACCATGGTCAAATCAAGCTGGTTATTGGACCATTCCATTCACTGCACAGACAGTGTGACATGTCAGAAAGGAGAAATCAATAAAGCTTCATGACACAGTAAAAAAAAACAAAACTCTACCAGCCTCTACTCATTACTCAATTCCAAAACCACTTCCACATTTTAGGTATCTGTTAGAGCAGCCTCCCACTCCCAACACCAAATTCTTTCTTAGTTATCTAGTGCTGCTATAATGTAAATACTACTAGTGGATGGCTTTAACGAACAGAAATTTATTTTCTCACAGTTTAGGAGGCTAGAAATCCAAATTCAGGGTGGAGGCTCTAGAGGAAGGCTTTTTCTCTCTGTCAGTTCTGGGGGAAGGTCCTTGTCTTTTCAACTTCTGTTTCCTGGTTCCTTGGAGATCTCCATGTGGCTTGGCATCTATTTTCCCCCATCTCTACTTGCTCCTTTTATACCTTGTAAGAGATTGATTCAAGATACGCATTCCGCTAATCCTGCCTGGTTAACATAAGAGATAACTAAATAGGATAACCACAGGCATAGAGGTTATAATTGACAACACATATTTCTGGAGGACACAATTCAGTCCCTAACACTTCCTGACTGATGCAAACGGTTAATGGGCTCAATGGCAAACCAAAAGACTGGAAGTTCTAATATACCCAGAGGCACCTTGGAAAAATGTCCTGGCAATCTACTTCTCAAAACTGAGCCACTGAAAACCTTATGGAGCACAGTTCTACTCTGCTACACATGGGTCGCCATGAGTCATAATTAACTTAACAGCAACTGAGTCCCAGATAGGTGTACCCTACAGCCCAAGGTCACACATGTAGTAAATGGTACAGTCAGGAACCAAACGCACATGATCTGGACTCAAAGTCTGAGCTCTTAACCAGCAGGCTATCCTGCTCTTTACTGCATACATAAAGGAGAAGCAGAAGAGACTCCAAGGGAGAAAACCAGAAGTGACCAGAGAAGAAAAATGGAAAGCAGACAGTGTGGTGTCCCAGAAGTTGAGAAAGGGATGAATTTTAAGGAGTGAGTGGCCAAGAGTGCTCAGTGACAGAGAATGGTCATGTGAAACAAGGGCTGAAAATGGCCCTTGAGCAGTCATAGGTGAGCTCTGCTGGCATTTTCTGTGGAAAGGTAGAGGTAAAAGCCGTGAATCAATAGAGCAGTGAAAGGGATGTGAGGAAACGCAGATGACAAGCACAGAAAACTCTGTTCCCCCCTTCAGAGCCAGGCTGTTTTAAAGAGATGACAGTAGTTGAAGGGGGACATAAGGTTCATTCACACCGTGACAGGAGAGAAGGATACTAGGAAGCTTGAATAGGGCAGCGAGAGCGAGGCGAAAGCATGTAAAAGGAGTTTCTGCCGAGAAAATTCAGTTTTACATTTCAACTTAGAGATGAGGTTATTTGCCAAAAGTGACAAGGTAGATAAAGAGCTAGGAAATTTAAACAGAATACTGAAGGCTTGAAATATCTACTGTGGAGATTGTGAGAAAGAACTGACTAGAGATGTTTCCTTTAAAATAATGGCATCTCCTATACTGGAAGGGTGAACTTATGTCATGTTTTGCAAAGGACAGTCCCAATTTATGCCTACTGTGATGACATTGTTTCACTTTCAAAAGGGTCTCTGGATGATGTTGTTGTTGATAGCGACCCTATTACAACAGAATGAAACTCTGCCTGGTCCTGTGCCATCCTCACAATCGTTGCTATGTTTGAGACCATTGTTGCAGCCACTGTCAGTCCATCTTGTTGAAGGTCCTTCTCTTTTTAGCCCACTCTTTACTTTACCAAGCAGGACGTCCTTCTACAGGAACTGGTCCCTCCTGATAACACATCCAAAGTACGCGAGATGAAGTCTCGCCATCCTCACATCCAAGGAGTACTCTGGCTGTACTTCATCCAAGACTTGCTCGTTCTTCTGGAAGTCCAATATTCTTTGCCAACACCGTAATTCAAAGACTGCAATTCCTCTACGGTCTTCCTTATTCATTATCCAGCTTTCACAAGCATATGAAGCAATTGAAAGTACATGGCCTGGGTCAGGCACACCTTAGTCCTCAGTGGACATATTGGCTTTTCAACATTTTAAAGAGGTCTTTTGCTGCAGATTTGCCCCATGAAATAAATATGTCATTTGATTTCTTGACTGCTGCTTCCATGGATGTTGATTTTGGATCCAAGTAAAATGAAATCTTTGACAACTTCATCCTTTTCTCTACTTTTCATGATATTGCTTATTGGTCCAGTTGTGAGGATTTTTTTTTTTTTTTTTTTTTTTTTTTTGCGGGGGTTGGGGGAAAGGTATGGTAACCCAAATATTAGAAGATGTGTTAAGAAAGAGACTTGTAATAATGGTCATTTTAAGAATGTTACTGTCTTATTTATTTAGTGCTACTATAACAGAAATACCACAAGTGGATGGCTTTAACAAACAAAAATTTATTTTCTCACAGTTTAGGAGCTAGAGGTCCGAATTCAGGGCACCAGCTCTAGGGAAAGGTTTTTTCTCTGTTGGCTCTGGAGGAAGGTCCTTGTGTCTTTTGAAATTCTGCCCCTAGGCAATCCTCATATAGCTTGGCATCTCTCTTCCCCCTGTTTTTGCTTCCGTGCTTGATTGTTTACTCTCTTTTATATCTCAAAAGAGATTGACTCAAGACACACCCTGCACTAATACTCTCTCATTAATGTAACAAAGAAATCCCATTCCCAAATGAGATTATAACCACAGGTATAGGGATTCAAATTTACAACAGATATTTTTGGAGGACACAAGTTAATCCATAATAGTTGCCAAGAGAGAAGTTCATTATGTATAGCATGATCTCAGTGGGTATTCATGGGAGAAATCTTAACTATCTCAGTATCAAGCCATTAATTATTCAAATTTTTGTACTGTGTATTTCATAACTGACAGGATAATCCTCTTTGTGTTGATTTCTAAGAAATGTAGAGCAAAATTTATGGTACATTCTAAGAAAATATATAAGAGCTGTGGTATGCCTTTTGTGTTCCTACCTTATTCTTATGTCTGATCGGACTTTACTTTTCAACCCTTAAATTTCCATTGTCTAATATTCTTAATTTTACAATTATTTTTATCAAATTCACATAGATTTGCAAAATACTTTAAAAAATCCTTTCTGGAACAAGAGGTTTCATTCAGCCTTCACTCATTCCTAGTTTTTTTTTTTTTTTTTTAATACATAGGACAGTGTGTAATGTAGCACCAGGAAAGTCAAATCAGATATTTTTATTGCTTTAGATTTCCACCTTAGTTTCATAGTGCTGCTGTACATACCACAAATGAGTGGCTTAAAAAACCAGAAATTTATTTTCTCAGAAGGCTTGAAGACCAAATTCAGGGCACCAGCTGTAGGGAAAGTTCTCTGTCAGCTCTCGAAAGATCTTTGTGTCTTCCAGGATTCCTCAGTTCCTTGGTGATCTTCATGTGATGTGGCATCCATCTTCCCCCGTTTGTGCTTGCTTGTCTCTGTGTCTAGGCTGCTCCTCATATCGTGCAGAAGTGATTAGGTTTAGGACACATCCTACACTGATAGGACCTCATTAACGTAACAGAGAAAACCTTATTTCCAAACAGGATTACATCCACAGGTATAGAGGTCAGGACTCCAACCCATATTTTGGGGGAAGACAATCCAATCCATAACAATTCCATTGCAATGTGTGAAAGAAAAATCAAATCAAAAACTGAGCTGTGAGCTTTATCGTTATGTAGAGTGATGGGGACAGGAATTATGACATGAGTTTGATAGCCTTTTTATCAGCTGAAATGGTGAGCTATGGCAGGCACTATCAGTTGTCTAAAAGTACCCACTACCTTCTCAGTTTACAGATACACAATTTTGTTAGGGCAGCAATGTCCTCTGGGGAGGTGAGTCCCTTAGCCCATACCCACTAAGCCAATTACCATAATTCTTTCTTCCTTAGTCAGTGATTGGTGTAGGACCAAGCATATGATCCCATTCTATCCAACGTTTGAGAAGCCTTTTGGGACTCTTCCTGGAAAGACATTTCTCCTTGATAGAAAGTGACCTGTGAGGACAGGGGCTTGCTGCCCTATCCTCTTCTCCTCAACCATTGTCTTTCTGCCTTTGAATGAGGCTGTGGAAGTTCACTGCCATTTCCAGACAAAGAGGAGAAGACGAAAAGAGAAGTCAACACAGAGGTCAGAAAAGATCCAACCTGAGATCACTAGCCTCCTCATTATGTGAAGAGAAGTAACCCTCTTTGTCCACATTTCTCTTAGTCAGGTATTGTTACTTGTAATGAAAATATTTTAACTGGTGTACAAGCATTCTAGATAGAAAAACACCACCATGAGGTCTGCCCCAGAGTTCTACCGGACTCGTTGTCAGATGGCCAACTTGGCCAGAACAGTGAAGACACAGGATGTTATCTTCAGTAACGACTCCTCATGCGGCCACTACTGTCCTCAAGAGGCAACATTTTTTAAGACAACAAAAAGCAAGAGATATTCTTAAAGAAATTATTTTATATAAAATAACTACGTATATATACATATATGTATACTACAAATATAAAAATAATTATATTTCTTTATTATATATAATCATATTTATTTATTATTTGCAGTTATTTTATATGGAAGATATGAGTTGAAGTAAAATGTGTCTCTGGGTGGGAGGGTTACGGTTCCCCTTTCTCCATTTGGTTTTTTTATTTGTTATATTCTCAGCACATAACGCTTTCATAATCAGAAAACAATGCAAACGTTATTTATAAAAGAAAAATCTAGTCCCCACATTATCATTTCAACATTTTGCATTGGACACGAACTCAGACTTGAAATAGGGTGGGATCAGTCACCACCCTAATTTTTGAGGATGCTGTAGTGGCCTCTAGCTGTGATAGGAACACAAGGTACAGAGATGGTAACAGGGATACATTTATCCAGCACATTCCTCAAACCAGCTTTAAAGCAATGTCTCTCACGTTCCTTCCTCCCTGTCCTGTTGTTTAATTTCTATGTCTGGGATTGTCTGCGTTCGTCTTGCCGTCTTCACCTCCATCGTATTCTCATTAGTCAATGCACAAACTTCCATACAACCCCTAACTAGAGCCCAATAGCATTTATAAAAAGGATAAAAATAGTTGATTCTGTCATGGCTTTATAAAACGTCATATCCATCAAACACCTATCATTGTTTCATATGAAAAGCTTGCCTTGTTGCAAATATAAGTCATATCTCTGTTAGTTGCTTCCCATTCATTCACATTTAGTCTACGAAAATGTCTGGAATAAGGGATAGTAGTTTATTTTTAATTCACTGGAGTGATAATAACGGAACCACAATATGGCTTTAATGACCATTTGAAGGCTTACTCATTAGGTGGACTTGTCTGAGGAATTTTGTTATGACTATAATTTTAGAAACAGAATATATGGCTGAAACAAAACCTAAGGGCCCTTCAGAATTTACTTCCCTTTAAACAGTAATTTTATTTTTTAAAGCAATACTTTCAGAACTTTGCATATTACATGTTTAGAAATGGTCTTTCCTTAGAAGCTCTAGGTTGAAAATAGAATCCTTCAGTGAATGTCTAGGTAGTCAATAAACTATCACATTATTAATTCACCTTACAGGTACTTTGACGCTTATTGTAATATTCAACTGCTGAAGATAGGACTTAGCAGAGTGGGGGAGACTTTCATTTAAATTGATGCTTGAGCTTTGCAATTACTTCAAATGTCATTGCTGAGATTTCAAGAGCTTTTCAGGGGACTTTTTCTCAAGGTGGGTATTTGACTGATATGATTAACCCTAGGTCTCATCTTGATGCCACTAGAGTCTATGATGAAAATTAGTCTTATCTTGCAATGTGTGCCAGGCTTTCAACTGATAAGGAGAGTAGAACTGAAGCATTGTTCTGGAATAAAGTGCAGCCAATTATCATTGTATCACCGATTAAATTATAGATATAGGCAGTTCTTCATTAGCAAATTGGTTCATTTTTATAAAGGTCTTCTTCAAAAATGCTTTAAATCAAGTAAAAATATGCAGCAATTTTTAATTACTTAGCAAGAAAACCTTATTGAAATCTGTTGTTATATGTTATATTCATTAAGTAAAGAATACTATACACAAGTGATTCATGGATAAACCATTTGTTTTATTCTTTTGGCCAAAAGAAGCTTTGGAAAACACTTATTCAATTTTTTTTAATTTCCTCTTATGATTAATATTTATTAATATTTATCCATTTTAGCTGTTCCTGGTGACTTTGCAGGGCCTTATAAGACAATTTTAAACATAACCAAAAACATACCAAACCCATTGCTGTCGTGTCGATTCCGACTCATAGCAACCCTATAGGACAGAGTAGAACTGCCCCATAGGGTTTCCAAGGAGCGCCTGGTGGATTAGAACTGCTGACCTTTTTGGTCAGTAGCCATAGCTCTTAACCACTGTGCCACTAGGGTTTCCAATTTTAAACGTAGCTCTAACTTATTTTCAACAGCACCAACAACCACAGACAAACACATTCCCGTAAAATGTTAACAACAAATTTTTTTAAAAATACCTCTTCACTGAGTTTCAGACTATCAATGTGTCTTATTTCAAATGGTTTCTTTCAATTAGCTCAAGAAGGTACATGTTTGGTTTCTTAAATATAACTCTGTCCAAGGAACCCAAATGAAGAACAAGGGTTGGAAATGTAGAAATAAAACAGGACTGTGAGAAAAGAATAGGGTGGAAACCAGTCTGCTTTCCAAGCTACTAGCATCCCTCCAAACAGCACAGCCACTGACGAATCACAGATCCAACTGTCAGTATTAAATTCTCCCACAATTACACAATGTTACTTCGTATTCTGAGGATAGAGACAATCTTGTAAAACACGATCATTAAAGTACTGTAACAGAACTCAATAGTATTTAATACCTATGTGTTCAGAAGGGTGTGTTTTGGAAATTTTGATCATAATGCAATCTGCTCAAAGCTGTTAAAGTATGGATAATTTCACTCAATTTTCCAGTAGGTTTTCTGCCTGGAATAAGTAAATAGTGGGTAATGGCTTGTGTCAAAGTCCTTGCAACACTCCATTAAACACAGAGCATGACAATCTGATCAGATGTCTCTTTTATAATCAGAAACGGACTTGTGACTTTGTGAGTTACTCAGCTACATCAGGTCACATCAAAAGTCTAGTCTTCTCATCTCCCCACATCTCTGGTGGCTTCACATCTGACACATTTTGAATCTCAGCATTGTGACCTTACTCCTCAACCTCCATTTGATATAGTCTAAGTACTGCTATTGAAATCATACTCAGCTATTATCTAAGGAGCTGAATGAATAGGAAAACAAAACAAGCATTATTTAGAGTTTTCAAATGTATAATATTTTCTATCAATGTCTAACCCAAATAAATCACAATTCTGCCTACACTTAAAATCAGATCATCAAACACTTAAACCAGTTGTTTAACTCTAAGGAAATAAATTAATTCAATGTTTTACCAAGTATTTGACTATATAAACATCCCAGGTCTCGTGTAATATAACCCACACTGACAGTTCAAATCAATCAAGACAATCTATGTACTGCATCAAGTAATTGGAAGTCCACTTCATGCATATGCTGCCTAAAATTTTGGAAATTCTTAGCTGATATTAATATTCAGGTAAAGTTTTCAGTCCTCAATTATAATTTATGTTATGATACATTAAAACACTTTATTCATTCTTAAAATTATATGTACAAATGTTTGGCCATTGTTGAACCCAAGACGATGACTATAAAACTGTTTATTGGATTTCCCCAGATTTTAGAGACTTATTTTAAATTCACTCTTGGATGCATATTTGCTTAAAGATTATTGTCTGAAAGGGTTGTGATACCTCAATATATATTGTTGACTGCCTTTGAAAACCTAAGAGTCAGACAGTGTGTTAATATAATGCTCTGCCACACAGATGAGTCAGAGGTCAAGGGGACTTTTCAAGAAATACAGTCTTGTAGTCCATACCAATCACAAAAGAACCAGATTGTTAGACCTGTAAAGGATCTTAGAGATTCTCTTCATCCAAGTGAACCATCAGAGACCTTTCATTCTTAGCTCTGGCCTCTCCTTGAATATGTTTGCTGTAGTATTTGATTACTTTGGGGGAAAACTTAATTAGCATAAATTGTCACCCTTAAGGTGTGATATGTTTGCCTGTTCATGTGTCGTTAATTGTTTCAGCCTATCTTGCGTAACAAGCTTTTAACTATTTTCATAAACTCCCCTGGAATCCCTAACTTTTTCCCCCGCTCATTAAATTTCTCAAGTTCTTCCTGTCATTTCATACGTGGCTTTGGTGTTCAGACATTCTGCTATCCGGGTTGCTCCCTCTGAATTTTTTTCATCAAGGTTTGAGTGCTTGTTTGTTTTTAACTGTTTTTACTGAGGTATAAATTACATACAATGAAGTACAAAAATCTCAAGCGTAATGCTGGACGACTTTTAACTATATATACATCATCAAGGTTTTTCGTTAAACCACAAAAATAAAATCTTATGGAACACAATATTCCACAGGAAGGAACTACTTTAATCTAGTTGACCATTTCCCTCTTGTTATTCAGACGATGTCTTTTTTTTTCCTAGCTATTACAAAATGCAGGATTTAATCTTCTTCACAATATTTTTTCTATTTATAATAGTAATACCTACTCATTAAAAAATTTTTTTTTTTAACAATTTACAAATGTATAGGAAGAGAAAGTCTCTCGTAAACGATCTCTCCTCAGATCCTCAGAAAACCTCAGAGGAAAAAAAAATTAGTGTATATACATATATATAAACCCATTGCCATGGAGTCAATTCTGACTCATAGCGACCCTATAGGACAGAGTAGTAGTGCCCCATGGGGCTTCCAGGTAGCGGATGGTGGATTCAAACTGGTAAACTTCTGGTTAGCAGCAGAGCTCTTAACCAGTGGGCCACCAGGGCTCCATATATATGTGTGTGGGTGTGGTGTGTGTGTGTGTATAATTATGTCTTCTGAATTTTTTTAATTTAGTAATTCTCACCGAAAATTTTTCCTGAGACTTGATAAAATCATATAAGCCTGAATGTCTTCTATTCAGTGGATGGAACTCAGGACATAGAAAGCAGTATATATGTAAATGTTATATATCCTCAACCCACACAGCTATTGTAAAATACATTTAAAACATATATGCTTTCAAACATCTATTTAAAACAAAAATTTGTTTTACAAACGAAATTTTCACTAATTTCTAAATTCTTAAAGAATAACCAGATCAGCCTTCTAGCAAATTCTGCTATTTAGCAGCAAAAGTTACACTTAAAAAACTTGAATGAAAAAAACTTGTACAGTACTTTATGCCACCAAAAAAAAGAAAAGAAAAGTGAACAAAGTTTGGACTAATTGGGCAAAATTTTGTGTAAAACAAGACAGCATAACAGAAGAGGAGAATGCAGTAGAAGTCTCCAGCAGATCTTTGAAATGACAGTCTTTTGTGGCCATGTATTTTAGGGGTAATTGCTTTTACACATCTCAGTAGCCCCTTGAAAGCACTACCACACTCCAACACAATAGTGGAGTTTTAACTGACTTCTAAGTTTGTGACTGTGTTCTAAATAGTTAAAGTTACTAGAAGTACAGCCTTTGGATGATCATTTCCCTTTTCCACCAGCTGAAGTTATAGTATATGTCTCATACAGTTCCAGGGTATAAGTACAGGAAGTCTTCTCTCCCATGATTGTTCTGGAGTGTTGCTAAAAGGCCTTGCCCAAGGAGGCTGAATGAGTTGGCATGCAAGGACTTAAAGGGTCTTCAATACTCTGATCCTGCTGATGCAATGCCTGGGCTATTGAAGCCCCACTGGGATTGCATGTATCACTCAACAGATAACCATGTCTGACCATTATGGCTCACCTATAGTTCTTTTAGCAACAACAACTCCTCGACATTCTAACCGTGCTTTACGTTGTGGTCCTATTGGTCCAGAATTTTTTTGTGCTGGAGAAAGGCTATGAGACAATTCTCTTTGGGGAGCATAGACTTTCTAATCTTGCTCCCAACCCAGCACCACCCCCAACTCATCTCTCTCCACAAAGCATCAATCTCTGTACTTCCCTTTAATCTTCTGCTTTTCCTCTTCAGGCCTTCAAAGAGAGATCCCTTAAACCATATCTTTTCCCTAAAATTGTATTTAATGACACATCAGGAAGAATTTGGTGTCCTGTCACAATAAGAGACTCAACCCTTAGAAGCACAAATGTTGAATTCCCTCCATTGGAGAGCAAAAGAAATACTTCTCTCCTTCCTAAAGAGTCACCCTTCTCAAAAGATGGGCAGAAGACCTTTTCCTCAAGTCACAAAGAACAACAGCTGAGTTTTTGTATCCTGCTCCACATGTTGTTTCTCAGTACTACAAAGAGATATGTTTAGAATAGAGGAAGGAGCCTCAGTTTTGAAGCCAGACAGGCCTGAGCTTAAGTATAAATGTGAGGAGGTTATCTGACCCCCTGAGCCTCTGTCTTCTACTTTTCTATAGAAGGGAGAGTAGATAATTGTCACCAGACTAATGAGATAACCAAGTAATTTCAATAGATGTTGGTTTGTTTTTGTTTGGTTTGTTTTGTTTAATAACAACCCTGAGACTGGTGAAGAGATTAAAATATACTCCATGGTAGGTAGCAAGGTAGGGAGGCACTCAGTATCTTTAGAAAATATTTCTACTTAAAAATAGTTAAAAGATCAAAGTGTTGATACTTGAATATTCTTTCAGTATCCAGGATTTTTCTTTCATGGCACACCTCAATTCTTCTACCATGCCAAATTAGCCAAGTGTTATTATCCTTCAAAAAAAAAAATCACTTCAGTGGAAAACATACTCAGAATTCAATGAATCACATTTTGCCAGCTTGTTAAGAAATTTAAATATTGTTTGCTTCAGAAAAAAGTTGTTTTGCTGCCATATAAGTAAACGTCAAATTTTTTCACTAAAAGGCTCTTGGTGGACATAGTTAGAGATGATTTCAGGTTTTAGAAGTTAAGGATTTAAATCTGAAATGGCTTTTATTTTCTAAAATCTAATCCAACCTCTTAAAGGTCAAGGCAAGATTTGCAACAGAGAGAACTCAAATGGGCTCCCTAACATAGTAAGAAATAAAGCATGAGATAGGTAACTACGGTACAGCAAGAATTTCCATTTGTAGGAATAGCGTGGACCATTTAGTGCTGATACAGGCTGTTGTTGTTGTTGTTAGGTGCCATGGAGTCGGTTCTGACTCATAGCGACCCTGTGTACAACAGAACGAAACACTGTCCGGTCCTGTCCCATCCTCACAATCGTTGCTATGTTTGAGCCCATTGCAGCCACCTGTGTCAATCCATCTCGTTGAGGGTCTTCCTCTTTTTTGCTGACCCTCTGCCTTACCAAGCATGATGTCTTTCTCCAGCGATTGCTGCCTCCTGATAACATGTCCAAAGTACATGAGACAAAGTTTTGCCATCCTTGCTTCAAAGGAGCATTCTGGCTATACTTCTTCCAAGCAGATTCGTTCGTTCCTCTGGCAGTCCATGGTGTATTCAGTATTCTTCACCAACACCATAGTTCAAAGGCATCAATTCTTCTTTGGTCTTCCTTATTCATTGTCCAGCTTTAGCATGCATATGAAGCGGTTGAAAATATCCTGGCTTGAGTCAGGAGCACCTTAGTCTTCAAAGTGACATCTTTGCTTTTCAACACTTTAAAGAGGTCTTTTGCAGTAGATTTGCTATCCCCCTCCTCTCCCCCAGTCAATCAGTCAATCAATAAAGTAACTCTATAAAAGGCAGCAAAGTCTGGTTTCTCCACTCTGGAGATTTTTCTCTCCTCAAAAGCTCAAAGGAAAAAAAAAAAAGCTCACAAAATTTATGACCACCTAGGGGGAAAAAACATCATATGATTGCATGCACTCACTTTTGTCCATGATCTTAACTAGTGTTTTTGCAATGTGTATGTGCAAGTTTGATAGTAAAACGAATTGAAAACAACCTGATTGAGTCTGAGGCATTATTCTCACCCATCTGTGAACCCACACCTGCTCTTGAGGCCAGGCTAAGCTCATTCTTCATATGAAAGAATACAAACTGAGTCCCAGTGAGTAAATCACATCTTTCATTTTGTCAACTGTGAGGTCCCCTAAAAACCAAATGGCTAAACGTAGTAGGAAATATTTCACCATTGGAAAGACGGAGCACAACATTGGTTAGACTAAAATTTTTGTGGTGGCCATCAAGACCACTTGTGGCATGAAAAATAAATCCACAACATGCTTTCCCCCCCTAAACATACAAATATTAACCAGCCCTTTTTAATGAGGGTTTCTGTAAGGGATGGGTGAACATACTCTACAGAGAACGCTCTGAAACATCTGAAACTCTTTCCTGAAGCCACATATCTCAAGCTTGGGGTTCAGCAAAACCCCAAACTGTCCTCTCAAACACATATAACCATGTGTTTTCAGGGAAATTTGAATCCATATGTTTCTGATTCACTTGAACAGCACGGTTAAGACTGCCCAGAAGATTTTACAAGCTTTTCTTAGGAAATTTGTGTTTCAAACTCAAGAGTTACATTTAACCAAAAATAAACCAAATGTAAACCCCTACCTATCGAGCATTAATTTGAACCAACTACCAGAGAAACACCTTTTAAAATGAGAACAATTGGCATCTGGGACGTGCAAGGCCAAGAGCCATATTCTTTCCTGTAACTTCTTCAGCTTAACATGGTGAAGCCACGGAAAAAAGCCCTTTTTAATCAAATTGAGAGAATAAAGCTCTATATGAAATCCAAAATATCTCTTTCTGAAATCCCTGCTCCAAATACAAAAATGTTATCATTATTAAACTTTGTTTAAAAAAAAATCTTCAAAAAATAATTTTTTCAGAAGATTAGGGAAATTGTCACATAATTTCGTTAGCCTTTCAGGGTTAAGTCCGTGGTATAAATTGAAAATTAAGGAGTTTTATCTGAATTAAATCCTTTTTAAAACATTTACAAATTTAATAGTAATCTATCGTACCCAGGAGATTTCAAATTCTTGCTGCTAATATCCACTGGATTTCAAAAGCAAATTCTAGACCAAATATTTGGAGTAACTCGACTTTTGCCTATATACTATCTTCTTACTAGGTTAAAGGAGGTTTACAGAAATTGGAGCCTTGAGAGAAATTATTTCTTACCAGCCATAAAACCAGGTGCATGGGAGCGTTCATTAACAATCAGCATTCAACTTGGGCTTTCCTGGCGAGTCTGAAAGTTGTTGGGATTTCCTCCAACCGTAAAGTAAAATAAATCGCAATCACTCCTGTTATCCAGTATTGGGAAAATGCAACGAAAAGTAATAATGAAGGTTACAAAATGTTAAGTGCATAAAACATTGTTTGTTGGAATATATGTACTTAAGTAAAAATTGGATAAAAACAGTAGTCTCATAATAATAAAAAAATTATGAACCCAAGGGACAATTCCTTATGGTATGAACTAGCACAAGTCACTTGAAGTCCACTTGCTGCCTGTTGACTTCATACTGTAGGGGAATTATTTTTAGAGAGTTTATTTATGTCTTCCTTTACCAGTATCCCCCAAATCCACTTGCATTTTAGGGAAAACTAAGAAGAAAGAAATAATAAAGAAATCGATTTTTCATTTTTATCTCATTCAGACTTCAAAGTATCATAAACTGGCCCCTAAGAAAAGAAGATAATTCCTCATTTTATAAATGTGTGTACTCTACCGTACAATGTAAAAGTTGGGATTTTAAATAACCGCATGCATTATTTTCCTCTGATGAAAAAAGAAACCTCACTGTATTTTTTTTTTAAAGGAAATTATCTGCTCTTCTCTGTAGTCTTTTAACTCAAAACCAAAAAAAAAACTTGTTGCCGTCGAGTCTGTTCCGACTCATAGCGACCCTAGAGGACAGAGTAGAACTGCCGGGTAGGGTTTCCAAGGAGCAGCTGGTGGATTTGAACTGCCGACCTTCTGGTTAGCTCTTGACCACTAAAAACTCTGTTCTTGGAAAGTCTCCCCTTGCTATGAAAAGCCTTTTTAAATTGTGCTTCAAGCCCAGTTATTTCCTGAAGCTTCTTCATTTGTGTCTTCTCAATGATGCTTTACCCTTTTGCACAACGTGGTTAAATCAAAGGTCAGACAAAGGAAAGAAAACTGTGGAATCAACTGCTTGCTGCTCTGAGATCTGTTAGCCCTCAGGTGTTGTTCTGCACTTCTCTTCCCTGGGTGCTTATATTTGCACCATAACTCACCAGTCAACAAGTCTGCCGCTTTGACTGAGAAATGCCACATTACGGCACAAAGCCGGACAGTTGTCCTATAGCAGCATATAATCAAATCAAAGGTATCAAAATTGTTGTCTTAAAAAAAGTAACATTTTTTACATTGGCAAATGTTGTACTATATATATTTTTACCACAATAAAAAAATACAACATTTTCCTCAATATGATTTCACATTTCATAGCATCAGATCTAATATATAGTTAACTTGAAGAATATACTTCTCCCATTTTAGAAGAAGTTTATATGTTTAGTCCTAAATAAAATAAAAATATCTATCTGCTCCTTTATTTGGTGTTTATTTTACTCATCTTTTCCTTAAATAAGAATGGTTAGGCAGACTCAGCTTATAAAAACATTTTTTTTCCAAAATTCAAACCAAGTACATTACTTGTTTCTTTTTAGTCAGTGCTAGTAAAACCACCAAATTGAGTAGTTCTTCAAGTAGTTGACCCCATCCTTTGGATGAAACCATTGGAAAGGAAAAAAAAGGAGAGTCACAAGTTGACTCTAGGGGCTTCAAAGTAAGCAGTCCGGTAATCAATTATGACCTGTCACAAAGTAAAATAATCTGATACAAGAAGCTTGTAGTGTCTCAGCTAAGGCCTTCAGGTCCATGCAGTCCATGAGTAACAAAGACGCAGTAAAGAGAGACTGTAGAATAGATTAACATTTTTCCCACTTAGGTAAGCTTTGCCAAAAAACCACTGTCTGAATGGTCCAACATAGAACAGGCTGGACATAAGCTTAATTTTTTATTTAATTCCACCTTCCTTAGTAGACCCACTCCAAGATCAGAGATGAAGTGACCCTTAGACTTCATCCAGCAGATTTTCCTACTTGCAGATATCATAAGTGACAATCTAGCTGATTGTTAAGATTGCCAGAAAAGGAGATTCTACTTCTCATCTGGCAGTGCATTTCAATGTTTAACAGCTCCTACGACTGTGATAAGAAAGGTTAGGAAGGAGCTGAGACTACTATATCTAAACATATTACAATACAGATTGCTACTGACAGCTAAAAATAACTTGCTATGTCCTTTGAGGAAAGACTAAGGCATAAAATTTGTTCAAATTGCAAGAGAAGTACCACAAGCATATGAGATACATTTTTCAGCCATAAGACTTCATACACAAGCTAGGCAAGATAAATGAAAGGCTCTATTTAAGGTAAAGAATAAAATTATCACAACATTTCTCTCATTTAAAATAAAGACCCAATTGGCTAGTTTTCAAACTCCCCCCATCCCCTTTTTTTTCTTCTGAAACTGATTGTGAAAATAGGCTGAGGGATGTGCAGAGAAAATATAAAGGAGGTTTTCTGTGATGAGTCTGAGTAACAAGGCTTTGTTTCACCTCATTTTAGAAATAAGTAGAAGGAAGGAAAGAAAGAAGGGAAGGAGTGAGGGGGAGGGAGGAAAAAGGAGAGAAAGGGAGAGACGGAAGGAGGGAAGGAGAAAGAGAGGAAGGAAAAGATATCTGAAGGTATTATATTAAAAATGACACCTACTGTGGAGTATTATTCAGTGATAAAAAGAAATGAGCTTTGATCAAAATGTTCAGTAATGGTAGCTGGGCACCATCCAGTTCTTCTGGTCTCATGGTAAAAGAGGCAGTTGTTCATAGAAGCAATTAGCCACACATTCCATATCCTCCTCCTATTCCTGACTCTCTTTTTCCCTCTGTTGCTCCAGGCAAATTGAGACCAATTGTGTGCCTTGGATGGTTGAAAAATTCTATAGCAGAATCCCGATAAAAGGGGGAAAACACAGAACAGAATTTTAAATTCTCATGGACTCCAGACTTTCTGGAGCCACAGAGGCTGGATGAACCCCTGACACTATTGCCTTGAGATAATCTTTAAACCTTAAACCAAAAATATCCCCTGAAATATTCTTCAAAACAAACAATAGTTGAACTTAACTAGTTTAAAAAAACAAGAAAAAAAAAAAGGTCTGCCTTGAGCACTGTGCTCTTTCAAGATCAATCTATATGGGATCAAATTGACAATAGCAATTTGAAATATTAGATAGGAACCTTAGGGGGCAGTGAATTTATATTAATAGGGGAGGAAAACTCAGAAAAGGAGGGTGAGAATGGTTGCATAACTTGAAGAATGTAATCAATGTCAATGAATTGTATACGTAGTGTAATGGTTAATGTTATGAGTCAACTTGGCTAAGCTATGATTCTTAGCGGTTTGGCAGACATTATGTAATCATCCTCCGTTTTGTGATTTGATATGAACAGCCAATCTATTGGAAGGGGAATACACTTAAGGGTGTGGCCTGTGTCCAATATATATGGCTGTCTGGCAAAGCTCACACTCTTTCAATCCTATATCCAGCCAGTCATCCTCTGACCTCCAGTTCTTGGAACGTGAGGCAGCAGCCTGCCACCTGACCTGCAGATCTTGGATTTGCCAGCCCCTGCAACCAGGAGAAGCCTCCTGCCTGACACCCGACCCATGGATTTGGGACTTGCCCGCCTCCACAGTTGTGTGAGCCATTTTCTTAAAATAAATCTCTCTATATACATACATATTTATATATACCCATCATTGGTTTTGCTCCTCTACAGAACCCAGCCTAAGACATGTAGAAACTCTTGAATTGATATATGTTTTGCTGTGTATATTCTCAACAACAAAATATATTTTTTAAAAAATGATCTGTCAAGCTACAGAAAGACATGAAGAACCTTAAATGCTACCACTAAGTGAAAGAAGCCAGTCTGAAAGCCCACATTCTGAAAGATTACACCTGCCTGACATTCTGGAAAAGGCAAAGCTATAGAGACAGCAGAAAGATCAGTGGTTTCGAAGGATTCAAGGGAAGGGGGGGTGAAGGATGAATAGATAGCACACAGGGCATGTTTGGGGCAGTGAAACTATTTTGTATGACCCTGGTGGTACAGTGGTTAAGTGTTTGGCTGCTAACCAAAAGATCGGCAGTTGGAATCCACCAGCTGCTCCTTGGAAACCCTATGGGGCAGTTCTACTCTGTCCTATACGGTCACTATGAGTTGGCATCGACTCAATGGCAACAAGTTATTCTTGATCTCTGTACAGTTCTACTCTGCACACAGGGGGTTACCATGAGTTGAAATCGACTCTACGGCAACCAACACCAACGAGAGAAACAACCTTGTTTCTTAGGTTACAAAGCAACAAACTTCGCCTATATTTGGTAACTTAGGGTTCTATTATTACGAACTCAATGTTGTAGTTTATAGTATTGTCTCAGCAGACAGAGCTGGCTTCAAACCATGGCTGGATCACTTATTAGATTTGTGATATATGGCACATTATTTACCCTCGCTAAGCCTCAGTGTCCCTGTGTGAAAAATGGAGATAATAATCATTGTTACCTACTGTCTTAGTTGTCTAGCATTGCTGTAACAGAAATACCGCAAGTGGATGGCTTTAACAAAGAGAAATGTATTCTCTTACAGTCTGAGAGGCTAGACGTCCGAATTCAGGTCCCCAGCTCCAGGGGAAGGCTTTCTTTCTCTGTTGGTTCTGGAAGAAGGTCGTTTTCATCAATTTTCCCCTGGTAGAGGAGATTCTCAGTGCAGGGACCCAGGGTCCAAGGGACACTTTCTGCTCCCAACACTGCTTTCTTGGTGGTATGAGGTCCCCGTTTCTCTCTGCTTGCTTCTGGTTTATATTTAAAAAGAGATTGATTTAAGACACAACCTAATCTTGTAGATTGAATCTTACCTCTTTAACATAACTGCCACTAATACCACCTCATTAACATCATAGAAGTAGGATTTACAACCCATAGGAAAATCACATCAGGTGACAAAATGGTGGACAATCACACAATACTGGGAATCACAGACTAGCCAAGTTGACACACATTTTTGGGGAACACAGTTCAATCCATAACACCCACCTCATTGGAAGGATGTGAGAATTAAATGAGATAATGTGCATGTAAAACATTTGACAAGTACTTCACATGTAGTTAACTGTTGAATTACTATTGGATGTCAATATTGTAGTTGTTACTATTATAGTTCAGATGTCTTTGGGAGCTTCTCTGCCCCTTGGAAATTTAGTTTGAATCCTTAATTAACAGCTAGTATAAGCGCAAGGCTTTCCCCATAATTTCTGTTAAATCTCAACTAAACACCACTTTCCTAAGGTAACTACTGTTTCCATTCCTCTGTCAACGTATGCCATTTTGTTTAGTTTTAATTTACCTTCTGCCCACTCACTGGTTTCCATTTAAAAATTCCACTGAGTCAAGCATTTGATAAAGGAATCCCTTTACTGAAGGTATGGCGGTGTCACAGGGGAGGGATTACATTATGCTCCTCACAGTTCCCAATTTCTTAATCATCCCCCACTCGTCTTCTGCCTCTACCAGAGCCCACATACTCACATGCAAGTTTTATACTTCATATAGATCCCAGATGGGTAGTTTCTTCCCTTTGAATTGGCTATTTTTCTCTCAAAGAGTAGACTCTAACAGGCAGGACTTCCTTCCTTAGTCTTCAAGAATGCTGGAGAAAGTTTTTCATTATTATCTTCAGCCTCATTGGACTACAGTGGACTGCGTTAAACTACTAATCTAATGATGCCTTCAGTATTTGCCTCTATTCTAAAAGAAGTCACCCTGCTCCTGTTTTGGAAATTTTCTTTGAGCTCTGTTGCTAGCAGACCAGATTACCCCTTGTAGTCATGAGTGTGCTACCCTAGGTATTGTCACACTTCATTGTAACATGAGGCTTTCAACCTTTGGTACAGTGAGACCCGAAAAGTGCATTAAGAATGTGTATAAAGCCCCGTGAACAGTAGTTTCCACTCTCTCCTATACAGGAAAATGAATGGGCTTTAGTACATGAGTTTTGTGGCAGCTCTTTTGGCAGCTGCAAAACTGTTTTCCTTTAATTTCTGTTTTTCTATATCACTTGAGTTAGAGGAGATTGACAGATAAAAGTGGTATTAAGTATATGTAGCATTATCTGTCTGGCATTATTAGAAAATGAGGTGTCCGTGTAGATGCATTTTCCTGATAACTGAAACTTATCACTTTAAGTAATGAAGTTTTAAACAATGTAATAATACTTGGTGGAATGCTAAAACATAATATGGTTTTAAATATAAAAAAATATAATTAATTCGTGGAAAAAGGAAGGCAGAATAACAATGGTTAAGAACACAGACCGGCATTAGACTGTCTCATAACTGTGCACCACAGACAAGCAGTGCAACCCTGAGCCCAGTGACACAAATTTCGAATGTTTTGTTTGAAGGTGAATGTGCTCCTCCATTGAAAGCACTTGGCACAGTGCCGGTGCCACCAGCTCTTGCTGCTCTTATTATTGTTGTTAACATTTTTACTATTAATCAGCAAGAAAAAAAAACAAGCAACCAAATGGGCAAAGAATGCTATAGTTGTTAGTTGCCATCAAGTTGGCTGGACTCATGGCAACTGTCATTGACTGAATGGTGTCCCCCCAGAAATATGTGTCAACATGGCTAGTCCATGATTCCCAGTATTGTGTGATTGTCCACCATTTTGTCATCTGATGTGATTTCCCTACATGTTGTAAATCATACCTCTATGATGTTAATGAGGTGGGATCAGCATCAGTTATGTTAATGAAGCAGGACTCAATCTACAAGATTAGGTTGTGTTTTAAATCAATCCGTTCTGCGATATTAAAGAGAGGAGCGAGCAGAGAAACATGGGGACCTCATACCACCAAGAAACAAGAGCCAGGAGAATAGCACTTCCTTTGGACCCAGAGTCACTGTACTGCGAAGCTCTTCAACCAGGGAAGATTGAAGACAAACACTTCCCCTAGAGTTGGCACCCTGAATTCGGACTTCTAGCCTCCTAGACTGTGAGAGGATAAATTTCTCTTTGTTAAAGCCATCCACTTGTGGTACAGCAACACTCGATAACTAAGACAGCAACCTTACGTGTAACAGCATGAAAAGTTGTCTGTTCCTGCACCATCTTCATGATCATTACTATGATTGAACCCATTGTTTTGGCCACTGTGTCAGTCCAGCTCACTGAGGGCCTCTCTCACCTCATCAACCCTCCACTTTACCAACCATCCATGATGTCCTTTACTAGAAATTGGTCTTTCCTGATGATGTGCCCATAGTAAGCATGCCGAAGTCTTGCCATCCTCGCTCCTAAGGAGCATTCTGTTTGTGTTTTTTCTAAGACTGATTTGTTTGTTCTTCTGGCAGTCCACTGTACACTGAATATTCTTCACCAACACTGCAATTCAAGTGCTTCAATTCTTTTCTGTCTTCCTTTTTCATTTTCCAACTTTTGCATGCATATGAGGTAATTGAAAAGACCATGGCTTGGGACAGGTGCACCTTAGTCATCCAAGTGACATATTTTCTTTTTAAAAATTTAAAGAAGTCTTTTGCAGCAGATTTGCTCAATGTAATATGTCATTTGATTTTTTGACCACTGCTTACATGGATGTTGATTGTTGATCCAAATAGAAAATCCTTGACAACTTCAATTTCTTAATTTATCAAGATGCTCTTTACTGGTCTAGTTGTGAGAATTTTTCTTTTCCCCACGTTCAAATGTAATCCATACTGAAGGCTATAGTCTTTGACCTTCATCAGTAAGTGCTTTATGTCGTCCTTATTTTTAGCAAGCCAGGTTGTGTCATCTGCATATCACAGGTTATTAATGTGTCCTCCTCCAATCTTGATGCCACGTTCTTCTTTATATAGTCCAGCTTCTTGGATTATTTGCTCAGCTTACAGATTGGTTAAATAAGGTGAAAGGATACAACCCTGTTGCATACCATTTCCAATCCTGAACCACACAGTATTCCTTTGTTTTGTGACTCAGAAAAGTAATAAGAATGGACAATAATAATTTGAAAATATAAATAATCTCATACATAGTTGAATAAATCAAAACTAAAATATGAAAATATATAATGTTCCACTCTTAGATTAAGAAGTGCAAATGGAGGGGTTGGTAAATGAGTACTCTGTGGCATGGTTGAAGGAAGAGGACTGCTATGCTCTTGCTGATAGTTCTTTTGACAGCATTTACAAATATTGCCCTTTGACCTACAATTCAAATTCTAGGACAGTATTCTAAAATTATTCTTGTACAAATATGCAAAGATATGTGTAAAAGATAATAACTGCAAGATTGAGTACAATAACAAAATACTTTCATTTTTAGATATTATCATGAAGGCATTGATTAAACACATTTAGGTATAACTATGCATTAGGATATAATGCAGCAATGAAAAAAAAGTTTAAATATATGTTATTTATCCAAAATATGTTAAATGAAAAACACACAAGTTCTGAGGAAAAGAAATTTTATGTACAAAAGAGAATTCTAGAAAGATTCAACCTAACAATTAACAGGGGTCACTGTGGGGAGTGAGCCTTAGTGCTGAGTTAGGGGGATGCTTCATGTTACTTTATGTTATGGATTGAATTGCGTCTCCCCAAAAGATACATTGAAGTACTAACCCCTGTATCTGTGAGTGTGACCTGGTTTGGAAATAAGGTCTTTGGAGATGTTATCATCTAGGATAACATGTGGTCGTA
>NW_004444038.1:2623347-2624925 GCF_000243295.1 Trichechus manatus latirostris
TCTAATCTTCTATTCTCTATCATTTGGTAAGAACTTAAGAGAAAGTTAAATATCTGAATTCACACAACAATAACAAAGACTAGCTGGTGAACAAAACTGCTCAGCACATCTCTCGTGAGGCATACGCTACATGCGCTTGGTGTCTGCCATTTTCCATGCAGCTCAGAGGCCTACTTAGTATTGACTCTTTGATTTAGTCTTAATTGCCATTGCTGGAAATCTGAATTCTGGAGAGTTTGGGTGTTACTCCCTATTTTTGTGAGTATATGTATTTAACATCCAACTAATATTCTGCTAAATTGTAATTCATTCTCTCACTCATTCATGCAAGTATTTACTTTTTACACAAGTATAAAAACCAAAAAAGCAAACCCGTTGCTGTCAACTCAATTCTGATTCATAGTGACCCTATAGAACAGAGTAGAACTGCCCCATAGGGTTTCCAAGAACTGTCTGGTGGATTCGAACTGCCGAACTTTTGGTTAACAGCCAAGCTCTTAACCACTGTGCCACCAGGACTCCATTTCACAAGTGTAGTGTTTGCTATTGCTTTATAAATATTAGTTCATTTAATTCTCAGAACAACCGTCTCAAGTCGGTACTATTACTATGGCCATTTCACAGAAGAGAAAACTGAGGCACGAAGGTATTATGTACCTTGTACAAATATGTAGTAGATGGAAGAGAAAAGATTTGAACCCAAGCTCTCTGGCTGCAGAATACATTTTGTTTTCTACTTTTTATTTTAGAGTACATGTTTTTAATCATTGCTTTATGCTGTATTCACTCAATAAGCTTTTATTGAGTACATATGATATGCAAGAAAATAAACAAGAAAAGAAGTGATTTTCATACTGAGCTAGGGAAATTAGATAAATGCATCAGTAACAAAAATTCACTTATGTCTAGGATGTAAGTATCATTAGTACTCAAACAAGTGAATGGGAGAATGCAGGGTTGGAAGAGACTATTCTGAGTGGAAGGATTGGAGAAATTTGTTGGTGGAGGAGATGCTGTTTGGAATAAACTATAAAAGATGGATGGATTTTAACAGGGATTGGTGTTGAGAAAGCCAGTGTTGGTGCAATAACCTCCAGGCAAAAGAAACTACACGAGCAAAGACAGAGATTTTGGAATTCTAATCAAAGACTACAGGGGCAACAGCAAGTAAATGGGTCAGTTGAAATTACGGTGCATATAATAGTGGCTATGACTAAAAAGAAGCTCATTAGGATCAGAGCCTAAAATGTCTGAAATGTTAGGCTAAATATTTAGGGCTTAAGTTTGTAAACATATTTACTCACATCTTCCTACCCCTTGCTAGCTTAGTCCCCAGTATGGAAGAAACAAGTGATGTCTGGATCCCAAGTGGAGGAAAGCAGCTATTCTACATTACGACAAAGGAAAATGGTGGCCGATCAGCCTGAGAGCTGCTTGAGAGAACTGTACTGTGATGGAAGCCCTTGGCTTGAGAAGAGACATGGGAGAGGAGACTTGTCTAAGGGGAGTGTTTTCAAAGAAAATCCTGTTCTGTGTAAAATGATCTCTCACTTTGACCCCAATAATCTCAGTGAACCT
>NW_004444038.1:2625446-2685296 GCF_000243295.1 Trichechus manatus latirostris
AAAAAAAAACATTTTCAACTACAATAAAATCTCATTAATTGAAGCCCCAAAGGATAATTTTAATTTTACTAGCTTGGTTTTCTTTGTTTTAGTGAAAATCAAATCAGGTCATCAACTTCAGATATGTTAATTTTGAAGGGATTCTAAGGAACTATTATAAGTAAATACGCCAAATATGTCATTGGATGCATGAACTAGAAATTTCAAGGAAAGGTCTGGGCGAGAGATATGAAGCTGGTTGTCCTTGGTATCTAGATAGTATTTTGAGCCTTGGAAATGGATGCAATCACCCAGAAAAAATGTTCTATAGAATCAATAGGTGACTCCATTCTCAATATGCCTGATAAGTCAGATTGAATAAATCTTTCAGTACCAAGTGGGCTTACTTTAAAAAAGATCTACTTTAAGGAAATATTACTGCTACTAACGTCAAAATTTATAATTCTCATCATAACTAAATAAGGACCATTGGCGAATATTTAATAGTTTGTGAATAATATTCACAGAGATTTTCAAAAGACTATATAAGACATTCAGTGTGTATGGCAGATGATCAAAATCTCATTTGCTCCTCATTTTTTAAAACACGTCGCCAATAAAATAATAATATAAACACTGTTTGAATTCTCAGGTCAGCTTTTTAACAGGATTATAATCTTATAAATATGCTTACCTCTCACATAACATTTGTGACATTCTTTTTACATGGGGAGAAAATGAAGCTCAGAGAAGCTAAATAATTCACCTATGAATGCCATGATACATGTGAAGGGGTTTTATATATTACAAAGCCCTATAAAAAGGTATATTCTTCTTATTACCACTTTACACGCAGTTTAGAGCATATCCCTAAAACCACTTGTGAAAAGTCCCGCTGATTATTCATATTAAAATGTCCTTCTGTGGTAGACAGCGTGACATCTGTTGATTGTTCCATATAAACAGTGTACTTGTATAGACTTTTTTGTAATATGTGAAAGAAAAAGATCACTTGTCTAAAGAGCACTTGGACCCTGCTGAGCAATAAATGAGAAACAAGGTGAGACCTTGCTGGACCGAGAACAGCGTGTACGAGAAGAAAACACAAGAACATGGTTGAAGTAAGTTGAATGAAAGTTCTGGAGTGGGACGCATGTTGTGGCTTTTCAACTCCTGCCTCCACATACTGTCACCTGTTAGACACTCCCCCTGTCAGCCTCGCTTATTATACACCTTGGTACTCAACCCCTCGACTGGGCAGAAGATGGCGGAGTGGCTGGGGGAGTCAGTAGTGCTATGAAGGCAACCTTGACTAGGTGTCTGAAGACCCGGGCTCTAGTCCATTATTTTGATGTCCGAATTAGAATTGGTCACTATCTTAGTCATCTAGTGCTGCTGTAACAGAAATACCACAAGTGGATGGCATTAACAAACCACAGCCTAGTAGGCTAGAAGTCCAAATTCAGGATGCCAACTCCAGGGGAAGTCTTTCTCTCTGTCAACCCTTGGGGATGGTCCTTGTTATCAATCTTCACCAGTCAAGGAGATTCTCAGTGCAGGCATCCTGTGTCCAAAGGATGTGCTCTGCTCCCGGCATTGCTTTCTTGGTGGTATGAGACCCCCTTGTCTCTCTGCTCACTTCTCTCTTTTATATCTCAAAAAAGATTGGCTTAAATTGTAGATTAATCTTGTAGATTGAGTCAACATAACTGCCACTAATCCTATTTAATTAACGTCATAGAGATAGGATTTACAACACATAGGAAAATCACATCAGATGACAAAATGGTAGACAATCATACAGTACTGAGAATCATGACCCAGCCAAGTTGACAGATATTTTGGGGGGACACAATTCAATCTATGACAATCACCCTCCTTTTTGAGTCTCTGCTGAGTCATTGGCCAAGTTAGAAATGCTTCTACGTTGGAACTGAAGTTAGCCATACAGCTCAGAGTGTCTGAAAGATAAGCTTGCATTCTTCCTGAACTAGGGAAAACGGTCGGAAATTTGAATAAATGTGGCATGGGGCCCAAAAGGGAGGTCAGTCTAGTCTGAAGGTAGATGTAAGGTGAAAACAAAAAAAGCAATTTCTCAAGTGGTAAGGCCAGGGAGTGGCTAGGTTCTAACAACTGGGTAGACTTATCCAGAGGTAAGAAAATCCTAAGAAAGATTTGTAACCAAAAAACCCTGCACCCATGGTATACTTGATTTTCTGCATTCAGTTTGTGGTAAAGGTCTTATAACTAAGGAAGGGGGTGAGGGAGATGCAGGTGTTAACTTTTGTAGGTATCAGGAAGGCATCTTAGGGCACACACTGAGTGGTGGCAGGAAGCGGAGAAGGTCTGAGATTTGTCAAACCACTGAGAAATTCTTGTCTACTGAGTGGTGCTGAAAAACGTAGTCGCTCCACCAGCTGAGTCAGTTTGGAGGCACTAAAGTCTAATGAAACGCATACCTGAGTATCTAATCCTGAACCCATTGGCAGGACAAGGGAGACTTTAGTAAAGCCGTCCTCTGTTACACTTCAATTTTCTAATCTAAAATAGGAGTAATACCCATTCCTTCTCTACCTTGTGAACATGCTGTGTAGATTAACATGACGGAGTTTGAAAGGTGCTATTTAAATATAATATGTTATTAAAGTATTATCATTCTAGTTGCTGGTGATTATCTATAAAGCTTTAAATCACCTGGCTACTTCCGGGATTCAATTTTCATTGTCGGGTGCTATTTCTCTTTTCAAAGACATAACATTTCTTTACCACATAGCATAGACTTCACAGTTTTGAGTTTTGGAGCCCTGACCACACATCTGTGTTCCACCTGAATGCATTTAGAATTGTGGTAGCAGGGCGTTTAGATACAGGAAGCTGTAATAATTTGAAAGGGGAATGTGGGGCTTCTTTAGAGTGAGTTTCACCTTGTCTGCAAATTTTTATATTTTGGAGACAAAGTGAAAATTTTGGTCAAGGGCAATTTAAAATACCAAATCATCCTTTAGGTACAGATACATTGAAATATGGCAACCCAGAGATCACTGGCATGGCGATTCCATACGCCTGGCAAATGTCTACGTGGATTCTATCCATTAGTCTTTTTATTTCCCAACTTCTAAAACTACACGCCATGCCTCAGAAGACTGTCTTTTCCTTGCTGTTTTCTTCATGGGTATTTCTCATTCAACAACTATGACCTAGATTTTTTTTTAGGGGGGTAGGGGCTACAGTAAGTAGAAACCTTCATAGTGGGGCCATGTGAAATTCTTTGCAGTCCAAATGGAAGTGAATGTTGTTTTTTCTAAACCTCCTTTGCCTTTTGACCCTTATATAATCAATACTGAATTGCTTTCACTTTAACTTATTGAGTGGTTGAAAGAAACATGACTGAATGTCTGTTTACTTCCTGAGTCAAGAAATTTCCAGCTTGTTATACAAGTCAACGGCTAATGGAAGATGAGGTAGGGGGTTGGGTCTGGGATAGAAAATGGTAGCACGACCTTTATTGGAAGTTTTGGTTAGTATTTTTAAAATTAAAATTTTAGAATAGTCTTAAGATTTTTTTCCCCTTAATTTCACAACATTTATACACTTGACAGAGTCAAAATAATTACTCACATTTTCATGATTATATTTCTCCTTTAATATCTGTAGTTGTTTTCCTTAAAATATCTAAAAATATCATTGTAAGCCTCTTAAAAATATAGGCTATTGTTTTCCTCTCTGGAATCTTTAATAAGCCTTGAAGTCTAGTCACTTTCTTTTCACATGTGATACTTGGTGACTTGCTCAACAGATATATTGCTGTTGTTGTGAGGTGCCATGAAGTCAGTTCTGACTCATAGCGACCCCACATACAACAGAATGAAACACTGCTGGGTCCTGCACCATCCTCACCATCATTGTTATGCTTTAGCCCATTGTTGCAGCCACTGGGTCAATTCATCTTGTTGAAGGTCTTCCTCTTTTACACTGACCCTCTACCAAGCATGGTGTCCTTCTCCAGGGACTGGTCCCTACTGAGAACATGTCCAAAGTATGTGAAATGAAGTCTCGCCATCCTCGCTTCTAATGAGTATTCTGGCTGTACTTCTTCCAAGACAGATTTGTTCGTTCTTCTGGCAGTCCATAGTATATTCAATATTCTTCACCAACACCATAATTCAAAGGCATCAGTTCTTCTTTGGTCTTCCTTATTCACTGGCCAGCTTTCATATGCATATGAGGTGATTGAAAACACCATGGCTTGGGTCAGGCACACCTTAGTCCTTAGAATAAAATTTATTAAATTTGAAAGAATTCAATTTTAAAAGCATTACTTTTATGATTTTCCTACAATGTCCCATGTATTTGTTAACAATTTCAACCAATGAATTTATTTTAAAAAAGACACTTTCTCTAAAAACCTACTAGTTTTCATTCTTGTAGACTGTTGCTTTTTTTTAAACATAATGTGCGTTTCACATTCTATTAATAGCCTCACATATAAATCACCCTGAGAAAACTTTCCAATACAAGTTTTCAATTGAAAAGTATTTGTCTCCTGTGCTAATTAAAATAAAAGAAAAAGGTGTCATTTTTTAGTAGATATCCAGACTGCTATTATTTGTACAATGCTTCAGATACACAATACTCCGTATAAAGAAAGCAAATGGTGATGGATTATACAATTTCAACTTCCTTAACTGCTGAGCACTGTACAGTCATTCCCCCTTCTTATCTGCTGGGCAGGGCCTTCCTGGCAGAGGTACACACCCTTTGTCTCATGAAGCATTGTGGGCATGTACATTAGGTAGTGTGTTACCCCCACTCTGCTTCTCACGTGAACAATGGGGAAAGACTTTATCTTTCCCTCTATCGATCATTCTTGCTGCCTATTACGACATTCAAGTTCTCACCATGCCAATGTTTTCAGTTCCTACTGTGAGCCCAGAAGGAGAAAGCTGAGTATTACAGCTATTGTTGGAAGGTTTAAAATGGCTTATAGAGATTAATTTGAAATGACACTGTGGAGCTCAATAGTTCATGATGGCTATTTTCATTTATTTGACAATTTTGCATGCTTCTTGCATGAAAAGGCTTCCTTGGGAAATGACCCTGTTTTATTGATTGTTACCTTAAATGAAATAAGTGTCAAAGAAAATGGTGAGTGGAAATTAACTAAAGTCTAAATTACTGTGCAAGATAAATTTCCAGTAAACAATTAATGGTGAATAATCAAGAAATACAAATTAATAAATGATGCAACATTCCATCAGTAAGTACTTTCCCATTATTTCTTTGCAAACCACTTTTCCTTTCCACGTGGAAATACCATGTCAATGAATTAGCGCTCACTATTTGGTTTAATTAGCATGCACACTTACCAACTGTTGCCCATAAATTAGGATTCATGGAACATTTCTAAAAAGTCTGTCAAACTCTCCATTTTTAGCAGGCAAGAGTTTGTTGAAGCAAACCCGAATGCTCAGTTTACTATATGAGCTGAGGCACTGAAAAGCTGTTGTAACGTCACACCAGCTGCTATGGGTTGCTATTTATTAGAAAATTGTTAGGATATGTGTGATTCTAAAACTGTCTTTTCTCTTTTTTAAAATATACTGTTGTTTAAAAAAGAAGTAGTTTATACCCTCAGTGTGAACACTTTGTCATCTTAATATGTAACAACCTATAAAATAACTGCATTTTCTATACCATTTCTCTTCCATGTCCTTGAAGCTCATCTCATTCTTTTCTGTTTTATATTCTCTATTCACTAAACAAGAAGTCAGCTGTTCAAATCCACCAGCTGCTCCTTGGAAACCCTATGGGGCAGTTGTACTCTGTCCTATAGGGTCGCTATGAGTCAGAATCGACTCAATGGCACACAACAACAAGAAGTCAAAACACAGTTTCCAAAATAACTTGTTTATTCCACCATTTTGATCACATTATCACTCCAGTTACCTACGTTTCATTTGCTCCTTTCACCTGAATTTTTTTTTTTTTAATTGTGCTTCAGGTGAAAGTTGACAGAGCAAATTACTTTTTTATTAAATAATTAACACATAAATTGTTTTGTGGCATCGGTTGCCCTCCCCAGGATGTGTCAACACTCTCCCCTTCTCCACCCTGGGTTCCCTGTTTCCATTTGTCCAGTTTTCCTGTCCCTTTCTGCCTTCTCATCTTTGCTTTTGGGCTGGTGTGCCATAAGTCTTATATACGTGATTGAACTATGAAGCATGTTCCTCACCTGTGTTATTACTGGCCCTATAGACCTGTGTAATCTTTGGCTAAGGGGTGAACTTCAGTACTGACTTCAGTACTGAGTTAAAAGGGTGTCTGGGGGTCATACTATTCGGGGTTTCTCCAGTCTCTGTCAGACCAGCAAGCCTGGTCTTTATTTACTTATTTATTGTGAATTTGAATTTTGTTCTACATTTTTCTCCTGCTCTGTCCGGGACCCTCTATTCTGATCCCTGCCAGAGCCTTCCATCTGAAATTTTAGGATCAAAATAAACATTTTGAAAACGTAATCAGTCCCTTGAATGTTTTTTCCCACATGATGTCAAATATCCAGATGTTTTGTGTTAGAGACATCATTTGAATGAGTGACTCAATTTTTCGTTTCATTTGGACATCAGAATTGGAGGGAGAGACGGACTCTCGGCTTGTTATTCTGAGAGTCCCTTATTTTGTTCAAGGAAATGATTTCATTCCTTTCTTGGCTTCCTGTCTGTTTCTCTCCATCTCCTTGATGTATTTTATTATTTTGAGGAATCACTGAATGATCAATAAATTCACAAAATCCAGTCACTTATGAAACATTTACAGAAGGTAGAACACTGTAGATCTGAAAAAATGAGGGAAACCTGACCTGGTGGAGTTTGTAATTTTAGGATATGATTATCAAAACACCAAATGACTCAACAGCATGATAATGGCGCACGTTTATGGAAGCAAAATAGTGTAGTTTGAGTTCACAGGCATGGACATGGAAGAAGTTTGGTCTCAAAATATTTTTTAGACTTGTCAGTTAAGTTATCGTTGGTAAAATGTAGCTGAGCAGGTACTTAGAGAGAAGTTGAATTTTCAGCCCATGGAAGTTGGAATAATTTATTGTAATGCAGAGGAAGAAAAAGAGGAGAGGACTGGAGTATGTTTAATTCTTTTCTTTGCTATCGTATAAAAAGTATGAGAATTCTATGAACTTGTTTATTATGGTAGTTGCCTAATCTAATAATACAGGAGTCATGCTCCTGTTTACTTAACGCCTGTTGTCATGGAATAGGATGGAATTACCTTGCTATTCTCTTGCCGTCATCACCTCCCATTAGTAGCCCAGAAAGAAGAATGGTTATTGTGGTTGAGGACCTGCTCTGGGAATCTTAACATCCCAGAATGGAACAGTAGCACTGCACTAGCTGTCACATTTCTCGGGGTCATTTTTTCAATAGTTTTTTTTTTTAGAGCAGTTTTAGGTTTACCAGAAAAAAGTGCAGAAAACGCAGAGTTACCATTACCCTCTCCCTCCTGTTAGTAACATCTTGCCTTCGTGTGGTACATGTGTTAAAATTGGTGAACCAATGTTGATACATTATTATTACTGAAGTCCATAGTTTACATTGGGGTTCACTCTTTGTGTTGTACAGTCCTATGGGTTTTGACAAAGGCATAATGTCATGTGTTCACCATCATAAACCAAAACCAGTTGCCATCAAGTTGATTCTGACTCTTAGTGGCCCTATAGGATAGAGCAGAACTGCGCCACAGGGTTTCCAAGGAGCAGCTGGTGGATTCCAACTGCCGATCTTTTGGTTAACAGCCAAACGCCTAACCACTGCACCACCAGGGTCATGCAAAATGGTTTCACTGCCCTAAACATGCCCTGTGTGCCATCTATTCATCCCTCCCCCCTTCCCCTTGAATCCTTGAAAACCACTGATCTTTCTGCTGTCTCTATAGCTTCTCCTTTTCCAGAATGTCATACAATTGTAATCATTCAGAATGTGGGCTTTCAGACTGGCTTCTTTCACTTAGCGGTAGCATTTAAGGTTCTTCGGGTCTTTTTGTAGCTTGACAGATCATCTTTAAAAAATATATATTTTGTTGTTGTTGCTGAGAATATACACAGCAAAACATACATCCGTTCAATAGTTTCTACATGTCTTAGGCTGCGTTCTGCAGAGGAGCAAAACCAAGCTCTTAAACACTGCACCACCAGGGCTCTATCAAGAATAGAGAGTGTGAATATGAAGATAAAAATATTCATATAGTAGAAGATAGTAGGAATGCATATAAACATACCATATTAAGCCAGAAAACCTAAAGCTGAGCAGATAACAGGTAAAAGCAATATGAGAAAGGGGTAGTTATCTGGATGGACAAAAATCAAATCAAGAGACCCTCAGAAGCAGGAAAAACAGAACACTTACTATATCTAGCAGTAAGGTGAATACTTACAACATCTAGCAGTAAGGTCACTAGACAATATCAGAACTAGAGATCTTGCCACATGAGACAGTTTACCAGACAAGGGATTTTACAATTGCTCCTGAGATGGGGCCTGATTCCAGTGTGGTTGTCCTGAGCTTGGCAGGTGGTCGTAAGTAATCATGACCACATGGATGAGGTGCTCAACCTATAAGCAACAAGCAATATCAGCTTCTGAAAAGTATATCATGATTCAGAAATGATAAGGATAATGAGGCCAAATGGATCCTGCATGAAATCCAGGAGGTCAAAGACAAGCCTAACAAAGTTTGTATTCCAAGCACCTAGCCCAGTGCCTGGCAGAGTAGACTCTCAATAAACATGGGTTGAATGAAAGAAATGAGAAACAGCCATGGCTCTGTCCAATAGGTAAGAATATCAAATAAATGCAACTTGTAAAACCAGTTCTCAATGTGTTTGTTTAAAGAATGACTCTGAATTCACCATATTCTTTCATTTACACTGAATTACTGGTATATGTATACATATCATATTAGACATATTGTATAAGCTCATATTTGCTCACAGATTGCTTTAGATTATTTTCTACTAGTGTAATTTTTAATTTTTTATCGTCTACCAAAAATCAACTTTCTTAAAGACGGAAAAGAATTTTATAATTTTTTTGTCCTCAACAGAAAACCACAGCAGTATGTTTGACTGGGATTAGATTGTATTAATTCACTCGTTTTGTTTTGTTTCTTCAACTATCTTTTAATTTGCTTACAAATGTATTCCCAGTGCTTGAAAAATGCCTGGCACTTAGTAAGCACTCACTAAATATTAATGTATATATGATTACACGAAGTGTTTGCAAACTGGCATCACTGTTAATGAAAAATTTTCTGCTGGTCCCTCTGTTATCACACAAAAATCCTCCTTAAAAGGAACTTTATAGTGTAAGCTGTGACCACATTATGGAAAACTTTCAGTAACTATGCATGGGATCACGCTCCTTCAAGTGCAAACACAAAATTTAAATCAAGAATGCGTATGAACAACTCAGTCAATTTTGATGTCATCTGCTGAAATGAGGAAGATCAAGGAAGAAGCAGGTCTGACGAGGAATTAGGCGTTCTGTTTTAGACTTTTAAAGTTTGAAATGCAGAGCTGGCAAGGGACAGTTGGCTACATAGAGTTTTTTTTTTTTTTTTAGCAATTGGTTTAAGATAAAAAAAAAAAGTTTGCTACAAAAAACTAAAATGTCTATATATGGTGTGACCTAGCTGAGAAGCAAGACAGATTTTTTTAGTCTTAAGAATACAACATTTTCTTATATAAGCTATTATTAAAATTGTTTTGGCATATGGCCCCAGAAGGAAACTTTTTTCTTATATCTTTCACTCACACATTCACACACACACACACACACACACACACACACGAACAGTCTAGGTGCCCAAGCAATGAGCACTATGTAAATACACATGTACACAAAACCTAAAACACATCTGTAATTCCAGTAACACAGCTGAACTATCGGAACCTTCCCTCTTCAAGAGAAAATGGCTTTAAGCATCAATATAGAAAGGAAAAAAAAAACACCTAATTCACTCCTGTTAGAAAACTTTAGCAATATCTAATAAAAACAGGTTAGAGTAAGGCTGCCAGGAGTGGCAAAAGCAGAGAAAAACTATCAAAAGCACGCATCTGTCTATCGCAGAATTATACACAGGCAAGAACATTTGCAGTATTTCATAGCATATTAATTTTTCTGAATAATAATAATGTACCATATTAAAAACATACACTGTCTCTATATTCTGCAAAAAACACAGAGCTACACACACAGATATAAAATGTGTAATAGAATTCCAGAAACCTCAGGTGGAATTAGAACTCTCTTTAGACCTTTTTCATGCATCTATCTTTATGAATGTCTTTCTTTAAATAAGGATTCTTATTTATTCTGTAAGTGTCATAAGAAAAAGGAACCAAATGTCTAACTGGATCTGATAAATACATGCATCTCTACAGAGTTAAAACATTGAAAGATCATTTACGATTAGTTTTTGTTCTGATTTCTGAATTTGCTTTCCTACTTTGGGAAAAATCTTCCTATAATAGCAAATCTATGTATACTTCGTAATTATAAAGCAAACACACTTAGTTTTTATTGATCACTCGTAAGAGATGCCCACGCAGTCACACTGGCAATATTTCATGTGTTCATATTTGAATATCCCAAATGCAGTTTCTGGATGTATTTGCTTTAATTCTGAAATGACTGTATCCAATCACAGCTCTTAGTGTCATTTCAATATGGAGTTCCAGGCCCTTCACCTCTGTGCCAACAGTGGGACAAAGAAAACATTTCCTAGAGCGTGAGGAGAAGAATTGGCTTCTCCACTTGGCAACAGCTCCTGTGTTGATGATTTCTAAAAGAATAAGTGTTCAGTTCAAGGGCCCTAGAGAGGTGGGGTGAATCAGCTCTGGTCATTTGAGGAAAAAGGAAAGAGATTTTTGAAAGCCAGGGCAGAGGCATGGAATAAAAGACATTTCCTTTAATTAAAAAAAAAACAAAAACAAGTTGTGAGTGATAACATATGTAGCTCCTTATAATTCGATTAAAAACACATATATGCATACATTTATATCTTTGATGTGTCTGGGCTGAACTTCAGATCAATTATACACATGCTAATGTTCAATTTCCATAAGAATAAAGCAAATGACAATTGTATGTTGGCTTAATTTTGTTATGACAAAGACATTCTTCAGAACCCTTAGCAAAAAAACTTGGTCGGATTCCATGTTGGTTCACTCCTAGAATCTATAAAATTCCATGAAGAAGAAAGTAACTAACTGGTGTAATAATCAGACCCAAACAATATTCCCTCATTGGACTTGTGGTTCCAGGCTGTCCTAGAAGAAAAAGAAGATGAAGAATCTATGGGTTCCTTAATTTCATTTCTCAATAAAGGGTTCTAGAGAATGTGTTAGGCCCTTGGGTCTTCCTAGTATCCCAGAAACAGTTCCAAAATGTATGGTGGACTCCGCTTCTCATTGGCTCCTTTGCCCTGCCCACCATTTTGTCTCTTCTAAGTAAAAGAATACATGATCTTTTTCCAGAAGAGAAAAATGTTCCCTAATATGATTTTACTATCTAAAAATAATTTCAGTCACCCTGTTGGAAAAGGTTAATTGAAACTTGAATAAGGGTAGGGTTCCAGAAAAGAGCTTGATGTAATGAGAAAAATCTGGTTTCTCTTTATATTTCTACCACTAACTAGCTACGTGGCTTTGATTAGGTCATTTAATCTCTGTTGGTCGAGTCTCCTTAATACTATGAACAGTTTCAACTAAATAATTTGGTAGGTTCTTAGCTCTAAAATTCCATGATTCTAAGCATAAGGAGGGTTGTTCGCAGTGAATGGTCTTGATGGCCCTGGCTGAAGAGCATGGGATAATTAATCACAACAGCATTGCAGTCCCTTTCACAGCACAGATAAAAAATTCAGGCACAGTTTATCACCATTTCTTAGCTCTTGATCGAAGTGCAGGTGGACACTCACAGCTCCCTGAAAAAGAGAACTAACAAGGGGAAGACTTGCTGAGGGAAATCTCATCCGGAATCTTTCCCAGCCATCCCTTCTCGTCATCCTCTCCTAATAGACAAAATTACAGTGAGTGGAGGAGATCAACGGGCCCTAGAGAGAGTGGTTTGTTGGTGTTGGGCTGTGTTGTGATGCAGTTGCCATTTAAACAGGATAGCGACTGAACTTCTTCCCTGCTAAAGAAGTCTAATACTAGAAAGATCTTTGGAAATAATCACAATTATAGCCCCAAATATAAAACTTTTGGCAAGAGGTGAACTAATGTAGAACCCAAGAATGCACACGTCTCTCAGAAACTCACCCTGTAGCTGCCACGTGAATTTCTTTTCTAATACTAAAGAGACTTTACCGATTCAAAATCAGATCTTTACTCTTCATATGACAGAATGGAAATGCACGCGTTTATATTTAAAATGAAAGGCAGCTGGTATAAAGGAATCTTCTTTCAAATGCTGTGTTAAGGGCCTCAAATCTCCTGAAGATGGTATTAATTTCCTCTAATAATAATTTCTGGGTCATTAAGTTCCTTGCATTTTACATTACTCCCTCCTTATCAAGTACACAGAACCCTCTGCTATTTCCCCCAGGAGTCCAGCTGCCGTATCAGAAAGTCTCACACTTTCAAAGGATAAATAACGCCTCTCCAGTGCTTTTAAAAATCCCTCAGTAATCTCCACATTTTCACTTACAGCTGACCCTGCCTAGCCTTGCTTCTGTGTGATAGTCTACATGGGCATGCTGGCGGCAGGGCAGAACTCTAGCTCGCCACAAACGATGGGTAATCTCAACACGCAAATGGATACACCAAGGAGTATTTCTTTTATTTCTTCTTCTCCTGGAAGCAACAGTGAAAATAAAGGTCACCCTAATATGAATAAAATGGCCTTCGGATGAAAAGCCATTTAAAGGAATTTGAATACTTATCACAGGAATTCTATTTCTATTAAACAATATGACTTAATCCAACTATGTTAACTTCATATGCTTCAGCCCAAGAACTGGCTTGAATGGCAAAAGCAGAATTATTCAATATTGTAAGATATGTCCTTCTTAAAGATGCTAAACTTACGTGAAGTTGGTATCAACATAGTTTCAACTGCAAGCAATACTCATTGCTCCATGACAGTGACGTTATTTATTGATAATAATCAAAAATCCCTTCTCTGACCCCCTCAAGCGCATAGTTCCTCCCTCGAACATCCTGGATAATTATTTATTTTCTCATCTAATAATACACTGCAATGTCATCCTGGATAATTATTTATTTTCTCATCTAATAATACACTGCAGTGTTTTAAGAAGACATTGTGAATAACAAATTTTATTTGTCTTGGGAATTATGATTACTTTAGCTGGTGTGTTTTAATTAATGTAACTGGAATTCAGTAATTTATTAGTCATCCAGAGCGTAACACAGTGAAGAGGAGCACTGAAAAGAACAGAATGGTAATGGACTGTAACACCCAATCACAGGGGGGCATTCTGGGAAGCATGCAGAGGTTGAAAAGCTGTACATTTGGTGATAAACCAACTCAGTTCTGTTCCTGGGTCTACTCCTTCTTATTTAATAATTTTAACAATATATGTCAATTTATAGATAGATAAACGTAACTATAACTACATATAGTATACACATTAATTGCCATACATTCAGCATAGACTATTCATGTTTAAACCATGCTTTCTTCAAATAACATAAGAAAATTCAATGAGTGCCACACACTAATTGCTCTTTCTTCCATCTACACAATCTGTAGAATGAGTTAATGGTTCTCTGAGTCCTGACAGGATTATCATTAAGGTGAATTATTTTCATGGTTTAAGCAAAATTCTCCACACATGGCTTTCCAGTTACTAAAGCATACACCTTTAGTGCATTGCACATGTATTCAAATACTCAAATGTGCACAGAAAGTGTGGTTTTTATATGATTAATCTCATCTTCCTCGCATGCTGCTGCCCCATTGAGGGGCAGGGAAACAAATTTATCTCATTTATTTCTGGTTACATTTTCCCTCCACAGTCGCTGGTCAGTTTGTCATACTATGCTGGCTTGCATGTTGCTATGAGGCTGGAAGCTATGCCACCAGTGTTGCAAATACCAGCAGGGTCATCCATGGTGGACGGGTTTCAGTGGAGCTTCTAGACTAAGACTAGGACGAAGGACCTGGTGGTCTACTTCTGGGGGAAAAAAAAAAGTGACCAGTGAAAACCTTATGAATAGCAGTGGAACATTGTCTGTAGAGTGCCAGAAGATGAGACTTTCAGGTTGGAAGTCACTCAAAATACAACTGGGGAAGAGCTTCCTCTTCAAGGTAGAGTCAACCTTAATGACGTGGATGGAGTAAAGTTTTTGAGACCTTCATTTGCTGATGTGGCCAGACTAAAAATGAGAAAATAGCTGCAAATATCCATTAATGATCGTAACATGAAATGTACAAAGTATGAATTTAGGAAAATTGTTGGAAGTCATCAAAAATGAAATGGAACACATAAAGATTGATATCCTCGGCATTAGTGAGTTAAAATGGACTGGTATTGGCTATTATGCATCAGACAATCAAATGGTCTACCATACTGGGAATGAAAAATTGAAGAGAAATGGCATCGCATTCATCATCAAAAACAATATTTCAAGATCTATCCTGAAGTTCAACACTGTCAGTGATAGGAAAATATCCACATGCCTACAAGGAAGACCAGTTAATATGATTATTATTCATACACACTTGCAAATACACATGTACCTCGCTGGATGGAATACACAAGAATAAAAGGGACTGCATCTGTGGAAATTGACAATGGAAAAGCTCAACATCATCAGTCAGAATAAGGCCAGGGACCGACCGTAGAACAGACCATTAATTGCTCAAATGTAAGTTCAAATTGAAGCTAAAAAAATTAAAACAAGTCCTCAAAAGCCAAAATACGACCTTCAGTATATCTTACCTGAATATAAAGACCATCTCAAGAATAGATTCAATGCACTGAACACTAATGACTGAAGACCAGACAAGTTGTGGGATGACATCAAGGGCATCATACGTGAAGAAAGCAAAAGGTCATTGAAAAGACAGGAAAGAAAGAAAAGACCACAATGGGTGTCAGAAGAGACTCGGAAACATGATCTTAAAGTAGAATAGCTAAAGCGAATGGAAGAAATGATGAAGTAAAAGAGCTGAACAGAAGATTTCAAAGGGTGGCTCAAGAAGACAAAGTAAAGTATTTTAGTGAAATGTGCAAAGACCTGGAGTTAGAAAACCAAAAGGGAAGAACATGTTTGGCATTTCTCAAGCAGGAAGAACTCAAGAAAAAATTGAAGGCTCGAATTGCAATTTTGAAGGATTCTATAGGCAAAATATTGAATGACCCAGAAAGCGTCAAAAGAAGATGGAAGGAATACACAGAGTTACTGTACCAAAAAGAATTAGTCAATGTTCAGCCATTTCAGGAGGTAAAAAACAAGAATCTAGGCAACAATGGAATAACAACTGAGAGGTTACAACAAACGGATGCAATGCTCACTCATCTATGCCAAGAAATTTGAAGACAGCTACCTGGCCAACTCACTGGAAGAGATCCAAATTTGTGCCTATTCCAAAGAAAAGTGATCCAACAGAATGCAGAAATTATCGAACAATATTATTAATATCACACACAGGTAAAATTTTGCTAAAGATCATTCAAAAATTTTTGCAGCAGCACATCAACAGGGAACTGCCAGAAATTCAAGCCAGATTCAGAAGAGGCTGTAGAATTGGGGATATCATTGCTGATGTCATATTAACCTTGACTGAAAGCAGAGAATACCAGAAAGATGTTTACCTGTGTTTTATTGACTACGCAAAGGCATTCGACTGTGTGGATCATAGCAAATTATGGGTAACATTGTGAAGAATGTGAATTCCAGAACACTTCATTGTGCTCATGTGGAACTGTACATAGACCAAGAGGCAGTAGTTAGAACAGAACAAGGGGATACTGCATGGTTTAAACTCAGGAAAGGCGTGCATCAGGGTTATATCCTTTCACCGTACTTATTCAATCTGCATGCTGAGCAAATAATCTGAGAAGCCAGACTATATGAGGAAGAACAGGATTGGAGGAAGACTCATTAATAACCTGTGATATGCAGATGACACAACCTTGCTTGCTGAAAGTGAAGAGGACTTGAAGCACTTACTGATAAAGATTAAAGACTTAGCCTTTAGTATAGATTACACCTCAACATAAAGAAAATAAAAAATCAGCACATCTCAACCAATAAGCAGCATCATGATAAACAGAGAAAAGATTGAAGTTGTCAAGGATTTCATTTTACTTGGATCCACAATCAATGCCTATGGAAGTAGTAGCCAAAAAAACAAATGACATATTGCATTAGGCAAATCTGCTGCAAAAGGTCTCTTCAGAGTGTTAAAAAGCAAAGATGTCACTTTGAGTACTAAGGTGTGCTTCACACAAGCATGCCTCATATGCACGCAGAAGCTGGACAATGAATAAGGAAGACCTTTGAATTATAGTGTTGTCAAAGAATATTGAATATACCATGGAATGCCAGAAGAATGAACAAATCTGTCTTGGAAGAAGTGCAGCCAGAATGCTCCTTAGAAGGGAGGATAGCAAGACTTCGTCTCACATACTTTGGAGATGTTATCAGGAGGGACCAGTCCTCAGAGAAGGACGTCATGCTTAGTAAAGTAGAGGGTCAGCGAAAAAGAGGAAGACCCTCAATGAGATGAATTGACACAATGGCTGCAACAATGGACTCAGACGTAACAATAATTGTGAAGATGGCACAGGATGGGGTAGTGTTTTGTTCTGTTGTACATAAGGTGGCTATGAGTCAGAACGAACTCAATGGCACCTAACAACATCTCCTCTTGTAAACTGAACAGTCTCAGATAAAAGGTCAGTTTCTTAAAGTGTCAACCCTCCACTCCTCCTAACCATGCCAATTGTTGCTGTGGCCAACAGCGAAGGACCCAGGCATGTCTTTCTCTGTATCCTCATTGGCAATTAGGGCAAAAATACCCATGGTGTGCCTGGTCGGGGCTCAGCTTCCATGCATGTGCTGGGAAACCTACAGATGGTGAGCTCCTGGTCTGTTGTTTTTCAGCTGGGTCAGAGCCAGGTGATGTGCCCACTGATTCAGCTCCACCAGGGCTCTCATTAGGTTCTCACCATTGAGTAGCCCCGTGATTGCCTGTGAATCCCAGGGACTGGCTGGCCCACTGCACCATAACATGGCAACACCCTTAGCGAGCTCTCCAGCTAGCATCAGGGGCTATTTTTTCACACTTACCCCAAGGCCCACGGAACTCCTGGTTACTTGCCATCCACATGAAAGCTGACAGAACTCTATGCATGGCCTCCTCCTCTACCTCGGATCACCAAATGTCCAGTTTTATTCCGATAGGCAGCAGAATCCTAAATAGGGTACAGGCCCAAGCCCTCTGCTGTCAGCTTTCTCCAGGGTCCTCAAGGATGTTAGCCTCATATACATCCATCTAATACCCTCCACTGCTACCTACTGGCTTCTCAGACCATTTCAACTCTTAATCAAGAACATTGAAAAACCCTACTGCAGAATTTCCATGAGTCAGAATTGACTGGATGGCAACTAACGACAATGCAGAATTTCAAGGTCTCCACGTCAGGCCAGATCAAGTTAGAAAGGAAGCCATCATTTCCCTGACTCTGTGTTTTTGTTTCAGTAAACAGACTCATTTTATATTCCAGATTCCAGAACCAGCATCCTGCAGATCCTGCTCTGGTCCCTTGTCTAGTTCTGCATATTCCCTACAGCTGAGGTTCTACCTTGTTGTTCCTTTTCTTCCTGGAAAATAGACTTCCCTTATCCTAGCCCTGCCAAGTCTCAGCTCTGATTACAGTACATTGTCGACAATGTGCCGTGTTGTTGTCGTTTTTGTTGTTAGTTGTAGTCTAGTCAGTGACCTTACGTATAACACAATGAAACGTTGCCTGGTTCTGCGCCATCTTTATGATTGTCGATGTGCTTGAGCCCATCATCGCAGCTGTAGTGTCACTCCATCTCATGGAGGATTTCCCTCATTTTTACTGACCTTCTACTTTACCAAGATGTATGTCATAGGCATCTATAAATGACAAAATGTTGTGGCTAGATGCATGAGTGATGCTGTGTGTAAGGAGGGGCAGGAAGGTGACCTTGAGGGAGGGATAGGATATAGGTAGGCCAAGAAGAAGGAACAAATCCAAATTCCTGCCAGATGCTTATTACATTTTTTTAAATAAAGCTGTTTCCCATCACTAAATATGATTGTTGTTGTTTTTAAAAAAAGTTTTGAAGTGGGAAACGTTATCTGAAACTCATGCTCGACTTCATGATTTATTGACAGATGAGATACTTTCTTTCCTGTACTTTGGAGTATAAAAGATCCCTTTTAGCTGAGTAACTTGATGATAAAATATCTGATGGAGTGAAAAACGGTACCATTTATTCAAGTGCTGGCACCTTTTTAGAAAAGTTAAGTTTTTCCCTAAAGATAAGTACTTCCCTAATGGTATTTGGTTTTTGGTTTTCAGACATTTAATTTATAGAACTAATGAAAACTATAATCTGAGCATAATCAGTCAGTCAGTTAACATTTATACAGCACATTCTCTGGGTCATCCCAATGCTAAGCCACAGAGATTCAGAGGAGAACAAAACAGATATGGTCTTTGCCCTCATGAAGCTTACAGTCTAGCACTTACTAGAAAGCATGCCGGTTATAAATTCAGGCTAATGGGGTCTTAACTGCTTACCAACCACTTAGGGTAATCTTGGTTGATCATTTAGCTTCTCTAAACCTTGATTGGAGCCCTGGTGGTGCAATGGTTAAGAGCTCAGCGGCTAACCAAAAGGTGAGCATTTCAAATCCACCAGCTGCTCCTTGGAAACCCTATGGGGCAGTTCTACTCTGTCCTATAGGGTCCCTGTGAGTCAGAATCGACTCAACAGCCACTGGGTTTGGTTTTTCGTTTGGGAAACCTTGATTTACTTGTGTTGTTGTGTTGTTGTTAGATGCCATCAAATTAGTTCCAACTCACAGCGACCCAATGTACAACAGAACGAAAAACTGTCTGGTTCTGTACCATCCTCACAATCATGGTTATGCTTGAGCCCACGGTTGCAGCCACTGTGTCAATCCATCTTGTTGAGGCTCTTTCTCTCTTTTGCTGTCCCTCTACTTTAGGAAGCATGATGTCCTCCTCCAGGGACTGATCCCTCATGATAACATGTCCAAAGTATGTGAGACGAAGTGTTGTCATGCTCACTTCCACGGAGCTCTCTGACTGTACTTCTTTCAAGGCAGAATTGTTCATTCTTTTAGCAGTCCATGGTGTATTCAATATTCTCCTCCAATACCATGATTCAAAGGCTTCAGTTCTTCTTCAGTCTTCCTTATTTATTGTCCAGCTCGCACATGCATATGAGATAATTGAAAATACCATGGCTTGGGTCAGACGCTCTTTAGTCCTCAAAGTGACATCTTTGCTCTTTAACACTTTAAAGAGGTCTTTTGCAGGAGATTTGCCCAATGCGATCCACGCATGTTGATTGTGGATCCAAGTAAAATGAAATCCTTGACAACTTCAATATTTGTTGCTTATCGGTCCAGTGGTGAGGATTTTTGTTTTCTCTATGTTAAGGTGTAATCCATACTGATTTACTTACTCATATATAAAGTGGGGATAATATTCCCTGCCCTATTTAATTCTTCAAATATTATCATGAAGCTCAGATGAAACCACAAAAGGGAAATGACTAAGTGAGCTGCGGAGTTCTCTGCTGAGGTAAAAATAAACAGTTGCCATTGAGTCAATTCTGACTCACAGCGATGCCATACGTGTCAGTGTAGAACTGTTTTCCATGGTTATCTTTTTGGAAATTAGATCACCAGGCATTTCTTCTGAGGTACCTCTGTGTGGACTCAAATCTCTAACATTTCAGGTAATAGCCGGATTCTTAACCATTGGCACCACCCAGGGACATCTCTGCAAAGGTAAGGTGTTATTAACAGGATGACGAGGAGCGTGTAGAACCTAAGCTTACTTATCACAATACTGCTAAAACCACTATCTGAGCCAGCTCTGAGATGGTATTTCTCGTTTGGACAGTACATTTCTTACTTTGCTGGGTGTGAGATAATAGACTATCCCTCTATACACATTGAAGATTTGTTTTGATCCCAGGCAAACAATATCCCCCCCAAACGTATATGGAACTAAATCTGCAAATTAAATAATAAGCTGCTCCGTAGTGTTTAAAAGTTTACAAAGCACTTTTCCTTCTTGGTCCCATTTAGTGTTATTTAATTGTGATCTCAATGTGTTTGGATTGGTCATTTTATTCCTACGTAATTTCTTTGCAATGAACGTCAATTAAAAAAAAGGTAAAATGCAAAGACTTGTCCAATTACCTTCTGGTATTCTTTGCAAATAAACATTCTCTCCAGCTTTCAGGAATTTACGCATTCAGTATTACTGCTTTTTAAAAACAGCCGGTCGGATGCAGTGTTGGAAGCACTGGCGCCTTTCCCCAGGACATTGCAGGGCGTCTCCTTGGCTGTACATCATTGCTGAAAAAAGCTTTTGCCTCTGATGTAAAACGCATCAGTGATGCATCAGGACCTTGCTGGCAGGCCACCGTGAGGCTCTCCATCACCGCACCCCCTGCCAAGGGACAAGGGCTGAGGTTCAAGCTCTTCTGTGGAACACTTTAGCAAGGGAAATGGAAGAGCAGAAGAGACTCGCTATTGATTCCAAACCAAAGTACCGGAAATAAACCATCAGGCAGTACTGACTTAATACAGACTGGGGAGGCGGTAGCGGGGAGCTGGGGAGTGTGGACAGAACAAAAATAATTCTGTGGTTCAGTCATCTAGTATTTTTATTTAAATGTCATCCAAGCGCAAACCAATTTTGGCTCTAATGTGTTATCTATTTAATCGTACTTCTCTAAAAGACCTGTTTAACCTATGCTTTGAAAATGTTTTTGGTGACAATTGAAGACGGATCGCCTTTCAATGTATATATACATTTATGTGTGTGTGTGTGTGTATATATATAAAGGAGCCCTGGTGGTGCAGGGGTTAAGCCCTCGGCTGCTAACGAAAAGGTCGGCGGTTCGAACCCACCAGCAGCTCCAAGGGAGAAGGATATGACAGTCTGCTTTTGTGAAGATGACAGCCTTGGAAACCCTATGGGGCAGTTCTACTCCGTCCTATAGCGTTGCTTTGAGTCGGAATCGATTCGACAGCAATGGGTTTTGAGTTTATATACATCTCAGTGTATTTCAGAATTATTTTCATTCTGTATTAACCTTTTCGTACCCAGTGGTGCATATCGCAACCATGACATTTTCAGCCTCTAAGGTTTATTAGGAAGCTGCTGTACCACTCACAGTGTGTGCTGCCGCCAGACGGGGGCCTTTGAGGGACTGGGCGTGTGATGCAAATGACTGTTTTTACAAGGTATTGTATGAGTTGTCTGAAGTTTTGGTAGGAAAAAATAGAAATGTTATTTGTTACACATATGGACCAGTGGATACCAGTGGGGGCTCTGGGTAAAATCAATGGTACATCAGATCATATGTACCAAGGGACAGTAAGATAGGCTTGTGGAAAGGGGCAAGAAAAAAAAAACCATACTAGCTGCCGAAAATTCAGACACGCTCAATGATTCAGCACGCTTCCATTAATGAAAATGCGCGGTAACGACGAAAACTTCAAAGCAGAAAATAACTGGGTCGCCAAAGGGTTAAATCTCCTACAAATGTTGGTCAAAAGGCTGTGGATTTTTGTGATGTTATATCATTCTAAGTAATCCACAAGTTTGTAAAACTTTTTCCTAGTTTCTCTATGATAAACTAAGTCCTCTAAGAACAAAAATGATTCATGTATCTTTCTAACCCAAAACATATGATGCGAAACCTCCATATAATAAAATATTCAGGAATTGCTTGTTAGGCAGAACAAAATCTTTCGATAATGACCTTAACTACTTTCAAAAAACAGCAGCTTAATTGTGAATTGCAAAAAGTAAATTCAGAGAAAGACTAGTTAGAGAAGGGGAAAAACTTTTGAAAGTACTTCAGGTTATTTGAGACATAGTAAGGCTGTAAAAAGCCTGGAATTCTAAGGAGTGATATTAGGATTCCAAATAAACGTAAATTACTAATCTACTTGCTGGGTATCAGATTCATCTATCAAAACAGAGAAAGGAGGATCAGAGCTGACGGGCAGCCAAGTATTCAACTTAGCACATCGGTTCTCACCTAAGAGAAAAGAAAACCAAGACTTAGCAAAGCTAGGTGATTACCTGAGATTACAGAGCTAGTTGGCAGGACTGAGTAAGAAAAAGGGTTACTCACTCAGGTGCCTGAGGTACCTTATAATATGCTCCAACAATGGTGAACGCACTTGTATCCTGGAAATGTAAACCATTTAATGGCTTCCTGAATATGCCCTGCCAGTACCAGTTGTGGGCGAGTGGAATCCGAACTCACGGTGCCCCCCTGTGTGTGAGAGTAGAATGGTGCTCCACAGTGTTTTCCATGGCTCATTTTTCAGAAGTAGATCACCAGGCTTTTCTTCCGAGGTGACTTTGGGTGGACTCGAGCCTCTAACCTTTCGGTTAGCAGCCAAGCATGTGAGCTGTTTGCACCACCCAGGGACAAAATATGCCCCAGGTCATATAACTAACATTAAGTCTGAGAGTATTTCAATATTTTCCACCAATCATTTCTTGATAGCAACATCTTTCCTCATTCTGGGGCATGTTGCCCAAATTCCCGCTATTATCTTTATCCTTGTCACTTAAACTCTCTGATCTTAGAGAGCACATTTGTAAAACGAACAAAATAATACCTCCTCTGCTAGGGTAGCCGTTCAGGCTGGTCAGCAATATTCCAATTGCCCCCTTCAGATATCTGGTAGGGTCGATTGTACTTTCGCCTTGCCCTAAAGTTAGGCATGACCATGTTGCTAACTTCTACCAACAAAACATGAGCACGTGGAACACGTATCACTTCCAAGCAGAAACCTTTCAGAGCCAGTGTGCAATTTGCTGGTTCTCTTCCTGCTGTCACAGTTACAGTCACCGTTCCAGATGGTGGGGCTTCCGTCAGCTGCTTCCCTGAGCTGAAATGACATGAAGCAGACCCCCTGCAGACTCATAATGGGCGTGTAGAAAGAGCAAGACAAAGAAGCAAAATAAAAACGCTGTTGTTTTAAGCCACTAAGTATTGGGGGTTATTTGTTACCACAGCACAACGTTGTCTGTCCTAACTGACTGACCTACAAAATCATTGTAACAAGAGAACCACTGTGGAAAGGGATCACCACTTTGTCTCCACTCAATCAGTTTGTCGGACTACTAGTGAGGGAACATTGTATTTTTAAACTGGAAGGTATAAATTTCGGAAACAAACAGGATGTTTAAAGTCTGAAAAAATGTGGATAGAGACAACTGTCGTAAGTAATGTGCCTGGCTAAGAATAATGCTGTATTTTATATTCAGATTGCTCCTGGAAGTGACAAAACAGATCTTCTTATGCTGAATTTCCATCAAATGCAGTCGGTCAGTTAAGAGAGAGCACGAAATATTTCCCTACAACAAATGATAGCACTTACTATGCACAGCGGAATTGCACACAAAAAGAAAATAATGCTTTTGTACCAGTAGCAGGAGCACATGCACACTCATGCACACACACACACACACACACACACACACTTTCTACCTAAGTAATAATAAAAGCTACAGTACTTCTGTCTAAAAATGCATGTAATCTCAGGTACAGATTTTGTACACAGTCACAGGGAACTTATTGACTCAATATGGCCCGTGGTAGAGCCCTGGTTAAGAAATTTGGTATTAACAATATGGGATAGTCCCACCTTCACTGAACTTCTATAGCACGCTGGAATATTACATATCTCACTTCATGATATTTATTGACCAGTTCTGTCATCTGAAGTGTTTGAGTAGATAAAGGATAGAATTTCATAGAACTCTCAAAGACACATTCTGTTTCAGGCAATTTGTTTGGGAGAAGCTCAAATAATCTTGCTGACTTTCATTATAGCTCTGCAAAGGGATGAGCGGTTTCTCCCATCTCCTAGTACTTGAAAATTCAATTCTAACAATAACTTTAGAATTTTCATAGGCAGAAGAGTCACAGTGTTTAGGGAAAGGAGGAAGGGACAAAAAAGTAGGTCTGAATAGTGGTGAGGGGAGTGGACACAGTGTCTTCGAATCTTTAAGGTGCCACAGAGCTGTTGCTTCATTCAAAGGCAGAAGACTCCCAGAAGACTTGCCATATATTGAGATTTTTTTTTCTTTAGTTTCTCAGGGTTAAGCTAAGTCCTTAAGGGATTTGCATTGGCCTTGCAGAACCGGCTGAGCTTTAGTGATTTAGTGTCAAGAATAACATACCTTCTTCAGCCTTTGATCTAAAGCAACTTACTTCTCAGAGATACTGCCTAACCATCTGGGACCACCAATAGTGAAGATAAAGAGAAACGAACAGCAAGTCCACTCACCAAATAAGATAGTTCTCAGTGCCCATTTAGGAGGTTGTAGGTATAGATTCACGGGGATGAAGTTGCCTTATTCATTATTGGATTTTATAACCTGGATTTCTCAGGAATCTGGTGTAGACCTAAATTCACTTCTCAAACCAGAAGCAGACAGTAGAATTAACTTTAAGACAGAAGCTTAAATTCCCAGTAATGGAGATAAGAAGCTTATCATTTTTCTAGAAAGTGCCCAAGTGTATCTGTCTACTATATCCCTGTGTTCTAAATGAGCTGTGACTCTGAGTCAGATCGAGTCCTGAGTTGTTATCAGCCTCTGTAGTGCACACACATAGCAACACGCCATGAGAAGATAAAGGTTCATTGATCTTTTGCAGCACACTGGTTTCAAAACAGGGCAATAGTTTTGAACGAAGACAGTAAAAATCCATATGGTGAGGAATTAACCATGTACTCTACATATTGGTCATACTTTCAACTGAGAACGCATTATTGCTCCTTTATCAGTTTTCCTACAGAACGTTATTTATAGACAGTGTTTGTGTTTAGAGTATGTGTTTCACACTTATATACTGTTTACAGATATGCACACGTACATATTTATAAATGAGATATCAGCACTCATATCTTGGTAAATGCAAGAATTCTATATACACTGCTCTGTATTTTGCTTTTTATACTTTCTATACATCTTGGTGAAACTTCGCCTCATCTACTTCCGACATGTTATCAGGAGGGATCAGTCCCTTGGAGAAGGACATCATGCGTGGTAAAGGGTCAGCAGAAAAGAGGAAGACCGTCAACGAAATGGAATGAGACAAGTGGCTGCAACAATGGGCTCAAGCCTGACAATTGTGAGGACGGTGAAGGACAGGGCTGTGTTTTGCTCTGTTGTACATTGGGGTTGCTATGAGTCAGAACCAACTCGACAGCACCCAACAAAAACAACAACAGTACATCTTGGAGAACTTTACATATCAGCACATATAAGTTAAGTGTCTTTAAAAAAAAATAACAATGTAAAACACTCATAGTTAAAATATCATAACAAAACGTATTACAAAAGGGAATAAAGTAAAAACTAACCGTTCCTCTAACACCGAATCTCCTGTCTCCCAATATCTTTGCAAGAGGCAGCCATTGACAAAGTTTTCAAATAGAAAGAAACAATAGAAGGAGAAAGACAGGACCAAAGACGACCGCAAATCATTGGCTACTTCTCTCTCTCATCCATTTATTATGGTTATGTGCCATCGAGTCGATTCCGACTCACAGTGACCCTGTAGGACAGAGTAGAACTGCCCATAGGATTTCCAAGGAGTGGCTGGTGGATTTGAGCTGCCAACCTTTCGGTCAACAGCCCAGCTTTTAACCACTATGCTCCCTCTCATCCAATAAACCTATTTCTCCATCCTCTTGAATTTAGGTTGGCATTGCAACTGCTTTAACCAATAAAATATAGCAGAAGTACAGCGGTTACAATTCTAAACTTAAGTCCTTAAGGAGACTTGCATCTTCCTTTTCTTGGAAATCAGATGTCATATAAGAAGTCCAACTCCCCTGAGACTGACCCAGTAGGAGAATTATACCGATTACGCTACACTCCAAACCGCGTTTGGCAGGACATGACTGGTTTCTCAACATCCTCATGAATAACATATATTATCCGATTTTTCTGGTCTTACAGATTAAAAAAATGGAATCTGTTTTTTTTAGTTTAGATTTTTTTTTGACTGTGACTGGCTTTGTGCGTGTGTGTGTTTCTGTGAACTCTCTGTTAACTTATTTTACTCTTCATATGGTTAATCTTTTTAATTGACTTATATATGGTTTATGTATTATAAAATTTAATTTCTTTTATGCAATGAATAAATTTTAAAATTTATGTAATCAAATTTATCCATCTTTCTGTTGTGGCCATAGTTAGGACTTTTTCACCCTACTATTAGCTTTTTCACATATTCTCTTTCATTTAATTTATATTTTAATTTTTTATGTTCAATATTTGAGATATCTCTGAATTATGTTGCTATAATTATTGATATAGATATTTGTTTCCAGGTGGCTATTTTCCCCTAATTATTTAAATGTCACCATTATTTACTAAATTCTCGCGTTTATTCAGATACATTTCTTCTGTCTTTTGAATCATGCACAGATTTTTGGCTATAATTTCTGTTCAATTTGAAAATTTAAAAATATGAAATAACAAAAAACACTTTTACATTTATAGATGCAATTAATGTACATGCATTTAAAATTTCAATGAAAAGATTCTAGGAAGGTTCAAACAAATTCCAAAAGATCATCAAATTAGCACATTATAAAATTGTCCATTCAAAAATGATAAGAGTTTTTTTTAAAAAAAAAAGCAAGCTCAGGTTCCCTGAAGAACAAAAAAAAAAAAAAGAAAACAGAAATGGCTATTCTCACTTAATGCTTACCTGCACAGAAACATAATGGTATGTTTCAAAATTTTTGTAAGATCTCATATGAACCAACTAAACTAATTATCAGTTTTCAACATATGGGTCATGCAAGATAAAAGGTTAATTTATTTGAGTAGACATGGATCAATTTGTTCTGGAAAATAAAAGTAGCCAGTGCAATATACTATTTCTTGAGATCACAGGGAAAGCGCTAATCCCAGTTCTGTTGTCTTGTATTATAGTTCTCAGTTTCTTCTGTCTTGTATCATAGCTCATTTTTAAGACGATTGTTTCTACCCATGAATGGTGAGTTCAGGGCATAAGGGTAGGAAGTTACCTTATTTTTATCCTTGAATGTCTCCTGTACCAATCATAGTGCATAAAATATGTTGTTTTTCTTAGGTGCCATCTAGTCAACTCCGACTCATAGCAACTCCGTGGGACAGAGTAGAACTGCCCAAAAGGGTTTTCTAGGCTGTAGTCTTTATGGGAGCAGATTGCCAGGTCTTTTCTCCCACAGAGACTCTGCCAAAGCCTGTCATGAGAAAATAAACTCTTAAGATAAATGTTCTGAAATCTTAGAAAATGTTGCTCATCATTGGATATCCATCTACGCATAACACCACCAACGGACCAGCCAGAGGTAATTATTTTGGAATTTATTAATCAGTTATTCAACTAATATATTATATATACACCCTTAAATAAATTTACTTATAAAACATTTATTTATAAACTATGTCTACCCCATCCTCTGTGCTAGAGACTGTAAATAACACGATGAAGAGCACTCCATTAGAGGCTGGTAGGGAAGATATTGAGTCCAGACTTACTACAAGAGAGCACAAGCAGTAGGTTCCAAGGGTTAAAGGAAGAAGCATAGATGTATTCGTTTGGGGATGAGGTGCCCAAAGAAATTTGACAACATAGCTGCTTCCTGAAATAACGGAGGACAGAGTGAACCATGGCTAAATGGTACTATGGGCAAGCTAAAAGATAAAAAATATGTTGGCTAGAGAATCTGTCTCCTGCATGTAGGGTTAATAACTGTTTCATGTTTCACTAATAACACTTGAGCTACAGTGGGTTTTTTTCCTTCTCTTTTTAGATTTATCCTGGCAAAGATAATTTCAGAAATCTCATCTCTCCAGTCCCAGTTTTGTGCCAGTCCTGTTTACTAAAGAGTATACAAAAGAGAAGCTCATCTTTGGTATTCAGCAGGGTGAAACATGGATTCCTGTTGAAAAGAGGAGGAAAGGACGTCTTTAAAAGGCAATGCCACTTTGTTTTATTAGGTAAAAAATAACCACGTAATAACACTGTAAATACACGATTGTCGACAATGTAAGTGCCATGTAACCATAGCGTAATTATCTAGCTCTCTCCTCGAAAACAAAGACCAAGCTGAAAATTTAAGAACTACAAGTTGCATGATGATCATTCTGTTCATTACTTGGTAACTGGAAGTATAATTATCAAGTAATCTGCATGAACATAATTACGTATTTACATAGTCTTTGCCATGTAATTACAGAGGAGTCCGGGGATTATACCATACACTCCTTGTAAAAGAAAGTGATATCCAAAAACAACAGGAAAAAAAAAATCTGTGTGAAGTAGTCATCTGAAACAGAAGAAATTAAACATGAGAGTGATTTCTTTTAGAAAAGTCCTAAATCAGGATACAAGTGAAAACAACAAAAATGAGATCAATTTCAAGTCATGAAACCAATCAGAGTCCGTTTTATGAATCACGGAAGCCTGCTGGGACCATCAAACTATTTTATCCTTTAAGTACACAAAGAGGAGTAGAATTTGCTTTCTTATTTCAAAATGAAGGTTTTTTATATGTATTAGCCTAATCATCTCTATCTCAGCCTTCTTTCTCTCACTTTTAAAATCACAAGAGTCTCTTATAAATCCTAAGATGTTTAATAAGTAGGTAAGGAAAAGTGAGGAGGAATGAAGTTGAGCAGTACTGATTACTTAACAAAATTCTGAGGCTTTCTCTTTCCGCCTCAAAAAAAAAGAATGTTAAAAGCATTTTATTATATTTTTAAATCTTTAACGTAGATGGTTTATGAAACAATGTTCTGGAATTTTTTAAGCATTTAGCTAACTACATCCTTCTTATTAAAAGCTCTCTATTGACTAGTAATTGACCATGATGCCCTGCCTTTCTGTTTGCAGCGGATGTTCAAGTCACACTCAATTATGGGATGGCGTCTCCTACACAATGAAGCTTATTGCTTAAGAAACTCATTATGTAAAAGTATTTGCATAAAAACAACAATTCAGTCAGAAATGAATTTAAAGTGGCTTCTTCAGTGCCATAGATGGGTAATAACCTGTAAACTGCAAAATATACACATAAAACAAACACAGATTGAAACTTTGCATCATTTACATCAGCCATTGTCCTCTGAATGGAGATATTCTCTGTGCTTAAGCCAGCTCGTGCTTGCGTCTAACAAGCTCTGAAAGCTGATTCTTTTAATTCTTTAAACACCATTTAATATGTTCACATGTAATTTACAGTCACTTTTCACATTTAAAGCAACATCTGAAGGCCTATGACAGGCAATAAGAAAATAATTTAAATACGAGACAATCAGAACGTAAGACTTACATGAATCTTCATTCCAGAATTGTGTATAAGACATTATATCTATAGCCACCCTTGCTGAAGTTTTAATATTTCCAGTGAAAAAAAAATGATGTCTTTAAATAACTTCCACTTCTAAATAAGAAAAATAACAAATGTTGGATATCTACTCCCTATCTTTCTGTCAAATGTTTGCCTTTTCTGTAGTGATGTAATCATCTTCCCTAGTCACACTAAGAATAACTGGAGCACAGATAACCTCCCAAAAGTAACATGATACTTCCTAAATCCCCTGCTTAATTAATTAGTTCATCTGAATTAATGTCTGTTCTTTAATTCAGAGATCCATCTCAACAACCACTACCACTATTCCATCACTGTCTTTCTACACAATCTACCAATGGGCATCAAAGATTCTGCTTCCCTTAAAACGTTATTTTGAAAAGCAGTGCACCCTCTGTTATGTTTTTAAGTGGATATTTAAATTTATTTTTCATTATTATTTTAATTGCTACAAAGGATGTGATTTCTAATGTTTTGTACATGTCCTTTAAACATATTTTCACAAAACATGTAGAATTTTGTATTTAACTCATTCAGTTTATGGAAAATATCCACAGTATATCCTAATTGAAAAATCTAGTCTTTATAGTTATGTCAATCACATAGATCAGACTCTCTGTTTAAAAAAAAAAATCTGATTTTATTTTTCAGTTCAAACCAATTCATTAGTACCTCCATAAAAACCATCTATATTTTGAATTTTAATTCTGAGATTAGATAGATAGACTGACAGACAGACAGATAGGTAGGTAGATAAAACTGAAAAACCAAACCCACTGCTACCAGGGAGTGAAGTAGGCTGTCTTCAGAAGAATCCCATCCTGTTTTAGACCTCAGCAGGCTCCCTACAGCTGACTTCCCCCGGTTGGCTGTCAAATCAATTACGACTCATAGCGACCCTATCAGACAGAGTAGAACTGCCCCATAGGGTTTCAAAGGAGCAGCCAGTGGATTCAAACTGCCCACCTTTTGGTTAGCAGCTGAGCTCTTAACCACTGCTGACGTGTCAGGAGTCTTTCCCTTGCAGTGTGCTGCCTCCTTAATATCTCTTCCTGAAGCTGTCTTTGCTTTATCAGGTTCTCTTCCTCAAAAGCTGTGCATTCTCAAATTGTCTGTTTGGCACCCCAACGCTTCATTTTCTTTTAACATCCTGGTTCAATGCAACATGGTAGAAGTTTGGTAGTCCTGCTTTTGTGGGAGCAAGGTGAGTGGGTATGGTTAGATGCGAAAGGGGAGTGACAAACTACAAGAGCTGTTTCCAGGGAGATCCATTTTAGAACACGTTATGTATGGACATTAAGGCTTGGGAAACTGCTCTCCATAATCTTTCTACGCTTTCTTAAAACGATCCAGGCTTTCAGGCAAACTATCCATTCTCCTTTATGCCAAAGTTATAGATCCCAGTTTGAGGACAACTGATCAAGAGTATGCAACTTCCAGAAAATCTTGAGCAGCAAATCTGAAATGCATTGGAAACAGCTCATAGCGTCCTACAGACTATATCAAGTAACATTCTATAGAAGTGAATGGAGATAGAAAGAGCAGCGGCATCAGTGTGTGCTGGGGATTTTAGTTTTTAATGTACCTCAGTGGTTAAGAATATTTGGGAACAAAGCTATAGGAAAAGAAGTATTATTTTTATAGAGCACAAGCCTCTTGGTGAATGTCTGCTAGAAAACTCTACATCACGAAGGTCTAAAAAGGTGATTCTATCATCATTCAAGTCAACAAAAAGAACGTCCAAGTTAATATATACTTACAAGGCTTTTGGCAAATATTGATGCTGGATAGACTTCACCTCATTAAGCATGAATAGAGTACATTAAAAAAAAAAAAAGCCCCAATTCTGCACTCACTCCCTATAGCCCCAACCTTTGCCGTGTAACTCTACAATAACCTCCTACTCTAATTCTGGGCTTGGCCATGAGACTTGCTTTGGTGGAATATATGAGCTAATGCAGTGGGCCCAAGAGGAGAAAGAGAGACGAGTCTAGCAGGGTCAAATCACCCCACTCAAGATCAGCTTAGATCATCCAATAGTCAGTCAACTCCTAAGCTTGAGAACAAGCCATACCATGATGAGCAGAATCACCTGAACAGCTCCCAACTTATGCTGGCATCACTGAGCAACGACTGTGCATTGACGTATGCTACTGATATAGCGAGATCGTCACATAGCGTTATTGTGGCAAGAGATAACGATACAACGAATGAAGAGGGACCAAAAAGTATGATGCCCATGAAAAATAAAGGGAAAAAAAAAACACCATGCTGAATATTCCAATAGGGAACATTCAGGCAAAAATGACCTATTAAGTGAGATAGAAGAAAATTTCATGAAACAGTTTAATGTCCTGGGTATTCTGTAAGAAGGGGGCACCTGCAGAATACAGGGCAAACATGATCTGGAGACAGCAAACCAAGGTGAAAAACAACCGGGTGGACAGAAATGAAGATAAAGAGAAAATTGCAAGCAAACTAAAAATAACACATCAGATTAAAAATTCATGGAGGAGACACTGAAGAGCATCCTTTGCACCAAGGAAAGTTGAATGTGTGGCACGGAAGACAAACTTGAAAAGCTGTCCCAGGACACAGAGAGAAGAGGCAAAGAGATGAGAACAATTAGAGAAAGGAAAATAGTCGTACAAAAGAAAGAGCAGAGACATAACATAAAGATAATTATTATAACCAGAATTTTAAAAAGAAAATGAAAATGAAAGAAAAATCGAAGATATAAAAGAGGAAAAATTCCTTGAGTGAAAAATGACTTACAACAGCAGGCTGAGAGGATTCACGAAATGGCAGGTAAAAGCTAATAAAAATCCATTATGCTTATATACATTCTAGCCAAAAAAAAAAAAATTAAACACAGATTTAAAAAAAAAGAATTTTCTCAAGCATTTGGGAAGAATTGTGAGCGGAGAAAACACAACTGCAAAGAAGCTTCTTGACAACAAATGCCCAAAGGTAAGAGCTGGAGTTCTCTGGGAAAGAGGTTGTGAGACCAACAGTTTTTACACGCCCAAGTTGTCTTTCATGTGTGGAATCAACAGAAAGACATTTCCAGATACAGAAAACCAAAACCAAACCAAACCCACTGCTTTTGAGTCGATTCCAACTCATAGCGACCCTAGAAGACAGAGTGGAACTGCCCCATAGGGTTTCCAAGGAGTGGCTAGTGGATTTGAACTGCTGACCTTTTGGTTAACAGCCGGCTGCAGCTCTTAACCACTGCACCACCACTCTGAAAAGGTACTACCATGTGCCCTTTTCTAAAATAATATTATCTATAAGATGTACTAAAACTAAAGGCTCAAAAATGGGGTAATCAAAGCATAAAATGGCCTGCTTGCCTATCCAGCATAGTGGTTAAAAGCATAGACTTTGAAGTCTAGCAGACTGGTTTCAATTCCTGACATTTATACTATCTGTGGCATGTAACCTCTACAAACTTAGTTTTCCATCTGTAAAATGAGGGTAGTAGTATCTACCTCATATAGCTGTTATAAAGCTTTAATATACTCAAAATATTTACCATAAAGCCTATCATATAGGGAATACTAAATGTTTGGAAACCCTGGTGGCATAGTGTTAAGTGCTATGGCTGCTAATCAAAGGGTCGGCAGTTCGAATCCACCAGGCACTCCTTGGAAACTCTATGGGGCAGTTCTATTCTGTCCTATAGGGTCGCTATGAAGGTATTCATCAATTGGCGGTAAAACTAGCCATTGTGTAGATAACTTTGTGGAATGGGCCTGTGAAAGCTAAAGTTTGCACGAGCCGTTAAGGTGGTCTAGAGGTGTCCCAGTCAAGATCCATTGGCAGAGAAAGGCAATGAGATCTCTGGAATTAAATCCCTAAGTTTGTCTATGCCGCTGGTCCAGAGTCAACATTAACAGAAAAGCTAAGTACTGGGAGCTTCTTTGCGCCCCACTGAGGCCTACCACCCTGGCCAGTGCAGGAAACTGTACCAGCAAAGGTTTCCCAGCAGTGATGGACAGGAGTCTGTAGAACTGCACAGACAAGTCCCCAAAAGGACACTCTGTGTTAGCAAGAAACAATATTGGCCACTGACATCTGGAAGCAAAAATGATCCATTCCTTTGGAAACTTCAGCATAGGGAAGACATTGGAAGCACAAGAGAGTAACTGGAAAGAAATAAAGGCTATGTGATCACATGTGTACCCAGTTAAAAATGTTTATGAAATTCATGTATAAGTAAGTGCCATGAGAGTTAGCAGACCCCCATGGTCCCCAGCTCAGCCAGAGAGGACCATGGCTAATTTTCTTGGTCTAATAAAATCATCCCTTAAAATTATTCAGTCCCCACAGTTTAATTAAGGCTGACTTCTTGCCAAAACTTTCTAATATTTTCCAGGATGTCACTTTTGTAGCCTTTTAAAAATGTTATGAGAATACCATCCATTTTAAAAAGTTATAATGCAGTTTGCTAATATATACCTAAACACAGTATATTAATACACCAACACTACTAATTTGCTTCTACTTTACCGGCATTCAGAGTTCATAGATACAATTCTCCTTGCCTGCAATGAATTACCCATATTTTGAGTCCTTTCTGACATCCTGTTGCAACTCAATTACATGCATTACCATTCTGGAAATCCTTGCACTGGGTTCTTTGTAACTCATTAAAGATCTAATCAGAGGAACTCCCAGGTCCATTAAAAAATAACATTAGTCTTATTAGAACTGAGATATATTTTTTCTGCAAATTCAGAAACAGAATTTCTGAGAAAATCAGTTACTGGAATTCTTGTGTGCTCATGTGATGGAAAATGTAAATTATAAGACCAATTCTGAGTAAAACTGTGAAACAGACATTGTGTCTTCAAAACTTCTTTTCTGTTTCCAAGAATTCGCTGTTTTCATGTTGCCAAGTTCCACCTGTCACAAAGGGAAAGGGCTTAGTATTCATTCTAAGATGTTGTGAATTGGCATTTATGTGAACTCAGAACTGAAATATGTGTTAGAAGCCATCCTGCACAACCATCTACCCAATATAGAAATCTACTCTTTAGTACCTTGATGAAGAATCATCTCTGTCACTCTCAAGCATCTACTCACTCCCCGTTCCATTGCTGGGGTAGCTCCCGTAAAAGGCATTGACTTCTGGATCAATTTTGCCTCCTTGAAACTTTATCTATTTTCCTTGGCTCCACAGAATATGTCCACCCCCACGCAAGGCAGCTCTCCATCTATTTGAAGAAAGATATTTTATTCTTCTTTAGGGATGCCTTCACTGACTTAATTAACTTTCGTTATTTCAACTTCTCTTATGTCATGGTTTCCCAGCTTGCGCCCTCTTGCTCACTCTTGTTTGGTTTTGCTCTATTTGTAAACATTCTTCTCCAAGTATCCTGTTCAGAAAAAAAAAAAAAAAAACAACTTCATTCTGGTAATAACTTCTGGGAAGATGTCATAGTGTTTGGAAAGAGTTCAGACTTTGAAACCGTATTGATCCCTGGTTCTGAATCCTAATTCTTCCACCTACCAGCTGTGTGACTTTGAGCAAGTTATATAACCTCTCTGTTTTCTAGTCTGTAAAACTGGAATGGTACCATCTGATAAAAATTATGATGAAGACTAGAGACAATCAATGTAGCATCAAAGTATAACGCCTGGTACAGCGTGGTAAACCTTCCATTAATGCTATCTATTATTATTACGTATCACTATTGCAGACTAAAAAATGATGACATCAAAAGATGGTTAAGTTGCCTTATATATCCAGGAGCCTATGTGCATAATCTAGCAGCTTACATATCCCACAAGAGTGACTCCTCTGTTTTCAGTATTCTTTCTCCTGGCTCTAATTCAAGGGTAAAGATTAATCCACTGTGTTTTTTGTTTTTTTTTCTGTGAAGCGACACTTTCTATATTTCAAGTGTTTTGACTTAGGGAATTGAACAGTAAAGTTTTCCAAAATCCCAAAGTAGTGCTTGGGTTTTCTAATTTTATTTGAAGTAAACGGTTTCCCAGCTCATAAATTCTCCATATCATCAACTAGTTCTACTCGCGGGTGCTATGGGAGAGATTTGTGTTATTGCTGACACTAAATCTACACCAAAAAAACTCTTAGTCTTGCTATAGAAATTACCATGAATATAGCACAATTTAGGAGTTCCACTTCTAAGTATTTCGGGCAGGGCTAATGTCCAGTACAGTGATAGATGCAGAGACACAGCCTTATTCCAAGGACTTCACACTCCCTTACTGACCCCTGCACAGATGACCTCCGTGAGGGCATGCTCTAAACTGACATGGAAATGGAGACAATAAAATTTGTAAACTTGAAATACTCTGAAATGTAAATAGATCTCATTTCCGACTTTGTGGGCCAAATTCCAATTTTAAAAACCTCTTGTCTTCCTTCCTAATCTTGGGATCTGCTGGTTTAGAGCTCAAAGAGAGAATGGAGGTAGAGGAAGAATTCTGATTGCAAAATCCAGACTAGTCCCAGCATTCAACAGACAGAGTAAGTGGTTGGAGAAGGCTGAAGTGGATGGGTGGATCAGTGAATGGAGAGGAGAATCACAATACCTGTGTCCATTTCCATGCCCAAGCAAACCGAAGAGACCTACCACCACCAGACTTCAAGGCTTCTTATGAGTTTATGTATTATTTTAACTCCCCTCTTTCTGTGTTGTCACTAGCAGCAAAAATACTTAATAAAAACCTCAAAATTCTTTGTGAACTTATTTATACATGTGAGTGAAAGAGCCAAAGCTACAGAAATGCAGTGGACTTTAGAAAGGATCTTAGGAAAAACAATAGAAGGTGAGAGTAAGGGTGAGAACAGAGAAATCAACCCCTGAAGTACAACATTACACCCAATAATTCAGGTTTAGTTGGTACGCTAGAGTTTCCAGAGCGCTTTCCTATTAATTATTTCTTTTGAGTCCCACCAAGTACAGTAGGGAGGAAACAGCCTGCCAAGTAGTGTCATGGATGAAATAATGGGGCTATCACAGTGGGGGTACAATCAGTAAGAGCAGGGTGGCAGCGTGGTTGGGAAGACTTTCCAGGGGCAGGCATCAAGAAACAAGGTTGTACATTCAGGAAGCCCTGTAGGTGATTTCCAAGACCATCAGTTAATGATACAGGCTCTGGAATAAGACTCGTGCATTCAAAACTTGGATGATCCTCATATGGGCCATGTGGCACACGGAAATCACTTAACCTCCCTGTGCCTCAACTAAACAATAAATACAATAGGATCTAATTCACAAGTGGCACAATGTCGTTCACAAAGTTCATGTTCTGCATCCTGGTTTTGTAAGTAGAGTCTGGGGCCTTAAAAGCTTGCAAGCAGCCATCTAAGATAGAACTATTGGTCCCTACTCATATGGAACAAAAGATAAAGAAGAAAACCAAAGATTCACAGGACTAATTGCCTACACCAACCATAGCCTCATCCATCCTGAGACCAGAAGAACTGAAGTAGATGGTGCCTGGCTACCACTACCAACCATTCTGACCAGGAACAACAGATGGTCTGAGATAGAATGGGAAAAAATTATAGAAGAAAATTCAAATTAAAGGAAAAAAAAGTCCAGACTTACTGGATCAGTTGAGACTAGAGGAACCCTCAAGACTATGGACCTGAGATACACTTTAAACTTTGAACTGAAACTAGTCCCCAAGGTCATTTTTTAGCTAAATAATAGATTGGCTCGTAAAGTAAACAGTATCACCTGTGAGTACTGTGATCCTTTTAAAAAAAAAAAATCTGTATGAGACCAAGCGGTCAACATTTAAAAGCAAAGTTGAGAAGGTGGTGGTGGGGGAGATGCAGGGAAGGTAGATTAATGGAAACGAAAATAATGAGAATGTTGATGCAGTGTGGAAAATGTGACCAATGTCACTGAACAATGTGTATATAAATTGTTAAATGGGAACCTAATTTGCTCTGTAAAGTTTAACCAAAAACAAAATAAAATATTTAAAAACAACAATAGGACCTCACTTAGATTTATTTTGAAGACTCAACGAGTTAATACGTGCAAGTTGTTTGAAAGGGTGCCTGCATCTGACGCTCCGTAAATGTCAGTATAAGTAGGAGCCCCTCAGTCTACTGGCCTCTCTTACTGCCCAGCCCAACTCCCACCTTTACTGACCACTCTCTTCTCTCCCCAGCAGGCTGCACTCTGCCCAGTTCCAACAGGCCATAGAGAACCAGTAGGTCCTGCGTTATCTGGTTGTGTAAGCTCGAGCAAGATACGAGGCCTCCATTTTCTCATCTAAAGCACGAGAATAATAACACTATTGTTGCAGTGATTTTTTTTGTCAAGTCATATAAAAATGACATTAGCACCTAACAAGATGCCTGACCAAATCATAATGGCTGCTATTATCATTGGCAGTATTGTTTTCACTACTACTACTATTAAGTCCATTTCCTCTGTTGGTATCTCTTTGACCTTTTTAGTAACTGGGCATTTCAATGTCATTCTTGTGACTACTTTCTGCCTCTCCCCCTGGTTCCTCCAGAACAAGAGTCCTGCTTGCTCATGTATCACTCCTGAAGGGAAAAAGCAACTTGTTAAAATAGCATTTGATAAAAGAGTTGTTCGAGGAAGGCATTTGCTGGTCTACCTTTGTACATTTGGGCTCTAAAATCATAATTTTAGAACTCAGGAAAGATACCTCTAGTTCAGGAATCAAGTATAACAATTCTGAAGAAGGTCAATGCAAGATTTTAAGTAGCCAACAAAAGTCTTGGTTGAGAATGGCTGTCTACCGCCGAGGACTGGCAACATGTATTTTTAATAATGATGCATAAAAGGCACTTACTGGACTCTGAAATTAATGTTCGATTTCTCTTCACCAACGAACTGGTGGTGAACATGAATTGTGTGGGTACATGAAGAACGTCTGCGTGGTTTTGCTTCTGCTCTTTGAGTGGCCCACACCACCTTAGATGAATGGCACATGTATTGAGATGTCAGCTTCTTGATTCAGGGTCTTTATTACTATTCTTAATCATTGCTTGTGCACTTGCTGAAAGTACAGTTCATTTCTACAGAAGTTTCTGTTGCCCTCAAATACAGTTTACAGGATGTTGGCTATGGCTCTGCAATGCCGCTCTGTTTGCCTCAACTTGGTTCTCTGAGTCTATAGCTGTGTTTTGTCTTTGTGATCAGAGACCTCTCTTCTGGTCCCATTTTTAGAGAAACATGGTTGTTAGAATATCTCCCACTACCATCACCACTCCCGAGCAGGCCACTTAAGAGACATCAGTCAATTCATGTTCGGTGTGGTATAAGTTTAATTTGTTTAATTTGTTATTTCTCATCCCCATCAGGAGATGGTTTCCTGCTCTGAACACAGAGCTATGGCAAGGACCCTCCAGACTGACCACCCAACTATTTGCCGGGACTGGGCACACACGTGCCAATGGCTAGGTTCAGAACAACCACTTCAGTGCCTACCGTTCTGAGTCCCTCCTGATTCCAATGCCTGCTGAGATGACCACCTCTGTCACTCTGTACTCTCTGCGTGATGGGGCTTTCTTTTACATCCCGTAGCATACAGCCCCGGAGGCCAGAGGGTGGCCTCACCCCCAACAGCACAGCTAAAGGCGAAATCAGAGTTCCTCCCGGCCAGGCCCTTCCATTTGCCCTTGTTGCTGTGAGCTCCTAGTCAGTCCCCCACTCTGTCACCATTCAAACATCAAGCAGGGTCCTGTAGCATCATTAAATTACTTTTCATCTTCAGGTTGCAAATGAATTTGGAGCCACAGGTTGCACACGGAGAACCAGCCATTCCTTCAGTGAGGAAAGCCAGAACTGCATGGCTCCACCCCCTACCCACCCACCCACAATGCTGCCTCCTAGACAGCCATTTTCATGAGCAGCTAAACCATATTCACTTGTCTCTTAACCTGGGATAAGACCTAATTGGTTGGCTTTAAAATTCTTTATGCCCTTAGCTTTCAAGGGAAAAAAAAATAGTAAGTTTTTCTAATAAAGCAACAGTACTTAACTTTTTAAAAAAAAAAAAAAATATTCTTTATGCCCTTCATGCATGCATTTTGAGCAAATTAGAAAACATCGGTATGTATCAATGTATTTTTTAATAGGAGTTATTAAATATTGTGGAAATACGTGCACAGCAGGATAAGTATTAGTGTATTGAGGTAACTGCTTCCATTAATTGAGCAATTGTCTTCAATTGCTACTTACGTTTGCTTTTCCTTTTATCAGTAAAAATAGGTAGAAAATTTTTTACCATGTTACTCATCTCACAAATTTTTCTAGTTATTCTCTAAAAGTAGACCAGTTTAATTTGTAGAAGTAGGGTTGTTGAGTCAAAAGGTTGGTGCACGTATAATTTTATTAAATACTGAAAAATTCTTTCTCAGAATCCTAAAGTAATTTACAGTCCCACTAATAATGTTTAAGAATATGTTTTTCCCCACATTTTTGACACCATTGGTGCTATGAATATTGTTTATCTTTGCCAAATCAATGGGAGAAAATATGGCATTTGGGGAATTTCGTTTTTGGTTTCTTAAGTTTTTTGGTTTTGTTGTTACTGTTTTGTATTTCTCTGACTGCTGATCAAGTAAATGTCTTCAGACACATATTGGTCATTTGGATGCTCCCTTCTGTAACCGGAGCCCCGGTGATGCAGTGGTTAAGAAATCAACTGCTAACCAAAAGGCTGACAGTTCAAATCTACCAGCTGCTACTTGGAAACCCTATAGGGCAGTTCTACCCTGTCCTATTGAGTCACTATGAGTCAGAATTGACTCAAGGACAATGGGTTTGGTTTTTTGGTTCTTCTGTAACTAATCTTGTCACATCTTTTGTCCCCATTTATTTTAAATCACTTATCTTTTTATTTATTTATTCACTTATTTTATCCTATAAGAATAAAACTTCCAGCCTGTGGAGTTACATGAATATGTTTGCTCCTTCCAACATAGGGGGTGATGTTGGTATTGCTATAATGATCCAAAATCAGAAACAACCTGAAGATCCATCAATAAAGTTTTATTGTTTAAATTATGACTCATACTTCCAGTATACTCCTTAGGCATTTAAAGTTTAAGACAGATCTATAAGTGCTTACTTGGAAGGAATCTATAATAAATTATTCAGGGGAAAATAGTAAATTTGAGAATATCATATACAGAAGGAATGCATTTTGTAGAACAAACAAAAACAAAAGCTTGGAATTGTTCATATATAATTTAATACACAAAGTATGGAAGACTACACAAAGTATAAAAAATACACAACAAATTTTTTACAGTGTTACTGCAATGGGTTGGACCTGGAAAAGGGAAGGAGGAGATTAGTTGTTTCATTTTGCACCTTGAATGCACATATGTTACATTTGTAATTCCAGTGAATACTGTATAATAATTTTTCAGGCAAAAGAAAAAAATCAAGTCTAAAAGTAGAAAATTGTGTATCTGCAAATGTATTAAAATTTTTTCATCAGAAAAGAAACCTCACTCCATTGACAATGGACCATTTATGGAGAAATAAAAGAAAACAAGCTTCGCGAGATTATTAAGTTGAAAGCATTGAAGTATTATTTTTTAAGGCAAAAGCCAGTATTCACTGCTTGTAGGCATTTATAATTGAGCACAAGGACATTGCAATACTATAGAAACTTAAAAATAAGTAAAGATTTGGAAGGGAAATAAAATCTAATGAGAAAGTCAAACGTTATCAGCTAACGATATCAAAGGAGTTCATTTTTAAAAGATTCAAACGATAGTATTATCACACCAGAGAGTCCAAAGAGCCTGAAGTGTATTTAGACAAGTTTCAATCTTCAAAATATGTGTGACTCACTTACGATCCTTTTCTTCTGTGGAGTTTTCTATGTTAAACATCAACAGTGTTTTGATGATCTATATATAAGATCAATCTGATACCATTTTATAGCCTATTTTTATCACTCATAGTATGTTCAGTCTGGATTGCTCTCTTTCTCTCTTACTTCCTTTCTTTCTCTCTCTCTCTCTCTCAAACTCAAAACCATTTACCAGAGATCGTTCCTCTGGTGTCTCACTAGCATGTCCACCTCAACAACTGCACCCCTCATCTGCCTGCCAGCCCTGCTCTCCTGTCCTGTATCATTGTCCTCAGTGAGTGCCCTTGTTATTATTATTCATATTTTTTCTATTATTTTTCAGAACAAGTTAGAGTATGTTATTATATCACCTGTTTAACAAAAAGTTTTCAAATCTCCTGTGAAAATGCAACATGCAGTTCTATGAAACACTGAATTTTTAGTAAATTAAGAGATGCTAATCATGTGATGTTGCACCCAGTTACACAAGCCAAAGTTGACATCTTTCCTTTGCCTCCTCCCTTGCTCTCAGCCCCTACATCCAACCAATTTTCAAGTCTTACCAATGCCACCTCCTCAATGTCTTTCCTCAACCCACTGGTGACCATTTCCACTGTCACTTGAACAGGACACGATCATCATCTCCTATGGAATTTGTTTCTCTGTTCAGTCTGGACTTCCTCCAAACACTTTTCTGTGTTGCTCCAGAATGATCTTATAAAAATCCCTGAACAAATCTTGCCAAACCCTCCATACTCCAGTCTTCCTCTTCCTCTTTGGCTTCTTCTCTTGCTGTTCTACATCCTCAGGTACTACGCTCCTAACATGGAAATATTGTCTCTCACACCTCCGTGACCTCTCACTTGTTGTTCCCTCTGCCCCAAATAGAAAAATCATTCTACTTGGCGAATACCTCCTTTACCTTAGGTCTTAGCTTAAATGTGACTTCCTTCCTTGACCCATAAGACTGGCTATGTTGTCCCCCTGTATCCCACAGTCAGCCCACATCATGGTTTTTTCTTGTGTTATATAGTTGAATTTGCCCATTAACTTGCCATTTCCCCCACTACAGAGCAAGACTCAGAGAAGAGGCTGGGTTTTGTTTACTGTTGGATGCCTAGAGATGGCTCTCTATTATGACACAGTGTAGAGGCTCAGGAAAAGTCTGCTGAATGGAATCAAAATTAACAAAATATTCAAGGATGTTTGTATGTTGTTGTTCCTTATATAAAGAGGTGATGCTTCTGCCATATTTTTGGTAAGACACGTTTGGCAATGACTTTTCAAATGCATGTAAGATATGATTACTTTGTTCAAGTTTGAATTCTACTTCTGCTGTGTATATTTTCACCAAAATTAAAATTTAAAAAAAGAATTGAATTCTTGACTATGGAGCAGAACCAATATATCTGTTCCTCATAGTAACTGGGACTAATACGCAGATTTTATTAACATACAGAAAATAGCAACGTCTTAGATTTGTCTACTGCCTTAGAGTTTACAGAGTCCTTTGAAATCCCCCTACCTAGATGATCTTATTAATAGTGTGTTTCTCTAATTATTCATTACGCTTCCTTCATTCCAGATCACTGTTCTTCTAAGCCCTTCTCTGTCAGAAACTTGAGGAATGATATGGCTAAGCTTGACTGACCAATCCAAAAGGCGTTAATAATTCAACATGGCCTTTTCAATCATGTTTTATCCAAGGACGTATCCATTCCAAATAGCTGAGCAGAGTGCTGCTCAGTCTTTCTAAGGCTCCCAAGCATTTTGGCCTCTCCACCTCCCAAGAGTCACAGTTCTGCCCTACACTTCACAAGCAAACACACTACACCAGGGGAGCAGCAGGCTGTAAAGGCAGCTGGGTTGTGTCCTCATCTTTCTCTTGGGTCATTTCATTTTCCTCGCAAATTATCTCCCTGCCTTTCGCCTGAGCACTTCTAATTTACTCTCCTCTCTGCTGCTAGAATGATATTTCAGAAACATAAATATTATTATGTGGCACACTGTTTTAATATCCTTCCATGGTTCCACGGTACACAACTTAACCTGGCATATGAGGCTTGTGATGATCTGGCCTTTCTCTGCTTCTCTGAGTTCATCTCCTACCATCCACCTTGCACAGTCTCTGACCCCTACACTTTACTCTCCAGCCACATCAAAATATTAACAGTCTGTGAGCACATCAGACCGTTTCTTGCTTTTATATGTATCTTCAAACATTTTTCTCTATTTGAAATGCACTTTCCTACTCAGTCAACACAGGAAACTTATTAGCCCTTCAAAAAACCTTTCGCTCTCTCTACTCTTGCAGAAAAACTGATTATTTCCCTTTTGAACCACCACTATGCTTTGCTTTCACTGTGCCATTATATGGAATGGCAGCCATGTGGTTACATATCCAATTCAACTAGCAAGTTATGAAATACTTCAGGACCGGTTCTGGGTTTTATTTTTCGTAGCGTCCCCAGTGCCCGTGCCTTAGTTATCTAGTGCAGCTATAACAGAAATACCATAAACGGGTGCTTTTAACAAACAGAAATTTATTTTCTCACAGTTTAGGAGGCTAGAAGTCCAAATTCAGAGCGCTAGCTCTAGGGGAAGGCTTTTTCTCTCAGCTCTGTAGAAAGATCCTTGTCTCTTCTGCTGCTGGGTGATTTTCATGTGGCTTGGCATGTGTCTCCCCCTCCTCCCAATCTATGCTTCTTAGCTTGCCTGCTTAATCTCTTTTAGATCTCAAAAGAGATTGGCTCAAAAAAAAGCTACACTAATCCTGCCTCATTAACATAACAAAGACAACCCATTCCCAAACGGGATTATAACCACGTTCATAGAAGTAAGGAATTACAACACATATTTTGGAGGTATGCAATTCAGTCCATAACATTCTACCCTTTAGCCCCCAAAAATCTGTGTCCTTGCCATATGCAAAACACATTCACCTCATCACATCATCACGAAAGTCTTAAAACAAGTCCAAGTCCTAGGCATGTTCCATCCTGGGGAAAAATTCCTGTTCATCTGTGAACTTGTGAAATCTAGACTACAAGTTATCTGTTTCCAAAGTACAATGGTCGAACAGGCACAAGGTAGATATTTCCATCACAAACAGGAGAAATTGGAGAGAAAGAAGAGATAACAGGCACCCAGCAAGTCCAAAACACAGCAGAACTATTTACATTAGCTCTCAAGGCTTGAAAATAATTCAAAAATGATTTGAAAATAATTCAATAATAATTAGGACCATCTAGGCAATGGCCCCACCCTCCAGACTCTGGGTGTTGGCAATGCCCGCTGAATTCTAGGTGGAAGTCCCTTGGCCCTGGGCTTCAGCTCCGCCTTCCAGGCCCTCTGGGATGGCAACTCTGCTCCCTGTGCTTTAGGCGGCCCCATCCTCCTAGTCCCTCTGAGTGGTGACCTCTTCCCCTTGACCCCTGCAGGCCCTGTTCTTCTGCCCCTTAGGCATGGCAGCCCCCTCCCCCTCAGCTTTGGACAGCAGCCCCATCCCCCTGCTACACTTTAAAGGCAGCTCCATACCCAGGAACCGAGTTGCGGAGGCTCCACCTCTTTGAAACCTAGGAGGCTGTGGCCCCACCCTTTAAGATTCAGGAGACCACGTCCCCACCCTTTGAAACTGAGAAGGCCCTGCTTCCCATGCTCTTTCCAACAGTTCTGCTGACCTCTGAGCTGCTCCAGGGATGGTCCTTTTCCTTTCTTGGAGGACAACAGATACAGTTCCTTTGGCCTGTTTCCTGTCTGTAGACTTCCAAGACGCAGACAGCGTTCTTTCCTTTCATTCTTTCTCTGTCCCCTTCAGTCCAAACTGATGGTTTTTCTGCTGTGGTAGTCGGTTAGATCCATCCATCAGTCACAGGCTTAATCTCTTTAACAAAGATTGTGTAGCCACGTCCTTGGTGAACATTCTAGGACACGTGTCCTTAGTTAGTACAACAGAAATTTCCAAGTCTTTAAATTCTGTTTTCATTTTGCACAGTTCATTTTTAAGTCCATCTCTTTCCTCTTCGTATTTTGCTGTAAGTAGAAAGGAGAAACCACGTGGCCTCTTTAAGATCTTGCTTAGAAATCTCATCAGCCAGATATCCAAGTTCATCTCTTACAAGTTCTACCTTCCAAAAAACATTTGAACATCCTTCAAACAAATTCTTTGCCACTGCATAAAAAACATCATCTTTTCTCCACTGTCCAATCATTTGTTCACCGTTTTCTTTTAAAGCCTCACCAGAAGCACGTTTAACAACCACATTTCTAACAACATTCTGTTGCTGGCACCATATTTATGTGTTCTTTAAGATGATAGAGACTTTATAGAAAGCTCTCCTCACTTCCTTCTGAGCCCTCATCAGAATTACCTTTGATGTCCATATTCTACCAATAGTCTTTTCAAGGCAATTTAGGCTTTTACCATTAGACACCTTAAAACTCTTCCAGCCTCTACCCATTACCCAATTCCAAAGCCACTTCCACATTTTAGGTATCAGTTAGAGCAGCATCCCATCCTTCCTGTACCAAATTCTTAATTATCTAGTCCTGCTATAACAGAAATACCACAAGCGGATGGCTTTAACAAACAGAAATTTATTTTCTCACAGTTTAGGAGGTAAAAAGTCCGAATTCAGGGTGTTGGCGCTAGGGGAAGGCTTTCTCTCTCTGTCAGCCCTAGAGGAAAGTCTTTGACTCTTCTGAGCTTCTGCTCCTGGGCAATCTTCATGTGACTTGGTACGTGTCCTCCCCCCATCTCTGCTTCTTAGCCTGCATGTTTGATCTCTTTTAGATCCCAAAAGAGATTGACTCAAAATACACCCTACACTAACCCTGCCTCATTAACATAAAGAAAATGCATTCCCCAATGGAATTATAGCCACATTCATAAAAACCAAAAACCAAACCCATTGCCGTTGAGTCGATTCCGACTCATAGTAACCCTGTAAAACAAAGTAGAACTGCCCCATACGGTTTCCAAGGAGTGCCTAGTGGATTCGAACTGCCAACCTTTTGATTAGCAGCCATAGCTCTTAGACACTACATCGCCAGGGTTTCCCACCACATTCTTAGAGGTTAGGAATTATGACACATATTTAGGTGGGACACAGTTCAATTCGTAACAGCCTGGAACATAGTAGGTGTTTATTAAATGGATAAGTGAACCAGTGAATCAATCACTGAAAGCAGCAGAGACACCAAACTATGTTGAAATTTTTCTGACCACCTTATGAAGGCCCTGCCCTGATCCTAGACTTTCACTTGGTTTTTTGATTAAGGCGATAAGCCAAGTGCTGGGACCATCCAAAGCAAAAATTTCTCATCCTGAGAAATCCCAATTTTTCCTGGCAATCGTTTTACTAAGTTTTATGACTCTTCACCAGTCTAGCCCATTAAAAATCATCAAGACTCCTACAAACGGAATCCTGCTCCAACTTGTCCTAAAGCACTGAAATTACCAACTAGGAGCCAGTGAAAAGTGCGCCATTAAATAGGGTAAATGCACAAACATGAGGAAAGTTATAAAGAAGGGCCAAGAATTGATCTGGGAAAATAAATATAATTTGTCTCAGAACTCAAGACACTTCTTAAAAGGGGAGTGGGGGAGTGGATACCACCCACAGAGTGTTCCATCAGCTAACTGCTGATGCATGTTGCTTTTACTAGTGCTGGCACCAAACCCAAAGTTAATATATATCAACGAATTTAGCATGGCAGGGAGAGGGTGGGGAAAACATAAGTTTCTAGCTCTATGCTTCAGTTGACACGGTTTTACGGCAATTACGTGTGATGGTGAGGAAAATTATTTGACTGCCCACCCACGTGATAGACAGTATCATTATTCCATGACTTGTCCACAGGAAAAAGAAAAGAACACCTTGAGTCTCACTATCCGTCCACAATCTCTGGTCTGACATTCTATAGAAACTCATTTGGTGTAATAAACTACAGGAACTTATTCAAACTTCTCAGAAGCTGCCAAGTAAAATGAGATGATTTGACTGGAATAACATGTTCTAACTGCTCTGCAATTTAAGAGAGGTGTTATTCTACTTTCCACTGTACACAATGCATTCCACGTAGTTTGTCCCCAATTGTCTCTAATAATATGACCACAGTACTAATACCGCATTTGCTCTTTCAAAGTCCAGTTTCATTTAAAGGGAAACTGAGCAGGCTAAAATGTCTTTCCTCTGGTTAGTATATCTGAAAGGCTGTGTCTGCCCTTTTATGTCATAGTATATTAATTGTTATCAACATATTTCACCGTACAAAGAAATAGGTCTATGTATGTAGGAAACTTTCTATGAGTTCATCATAACTTGAAGCTTGGTCTTTGCATCAAGCTATTTTTATTTTATAGTTATTGTTCCCTGTGGGGAGAGGAGAGGGAGGGCCAGAGCTAGGACATCAAGGTTTATCAAATATTTCTGTATTTCTAAGTAGGTTTCTGTTCCAGTGGAAAGCAATGAAAATAAAATGCATTGCTGTAGATTCTATGGAACTGAGTAGTATGCGATGATTTTTTTTAAAGAATGGGCTCTAAATGAATAGCGTATTCGATTAAAATTTAGGAAAAACCAACTATAATAAAAATAAATTACACCCACTCCTCACTTATCAACTGTCTCATTATCTGACATTTCACATTTACAACAACGGTAAAAACCTACTATCCAACTATGTTGCATATTAACAACGTATGTCTAGCAATAATGAACACCAAGGTGCAAGACGAGAGTAACGCTGGCTGTGACGGCTAAGGTTATGTGTCAGCTTGGCTGGGCCATGATTCTCAGTGGTTTGGCAGTTATGTGATGATGTAATTTGGCAGTTATATAATGATGTAGTCATCCTCCATTTTGTAATCTGATGTGGTTATCTTTCATTTTCACGTAACACTTATTTTCACGTAACAGCCTGGTCTTTGGAACCTAACCATGTTGATAAGTGAGGATTGGATGTAATCACTAAGCATGATCTAAAAGCATAACAATACCTCTGCTGGTGACAGTGACCATCTAAGTGATCCATTGACTTAAGCAGTACAGTGACTCAAAGTATATTACAAAGAAATGTTACGTATCTTATATAATCTGAGCCACCATGTTGTGGAATCCTAAAAATATCTTCTGTCTCAAGAAAAGAGTCCTGCAGTGTGTTCCCAGGAGGGGGAAAAAAAAAAAGATCTCATTTCCGTACCTATTTTTGTATACAGCTAGATACAACCAATGAGAGCTATTTAGGGGAAAATACCTCCTAGTCTTTTTTTTAAGCCTATAAATTAGATTATTAGAAATGAAAAGTTGAAGAGTGCTTCCTTTTATATCTTTTTCCTAATGCCCATTTGAGAGAAAGCCAAATTTTATTTGTTTTTGTCTAACTATAATCAGCTACTAGTGAATTTGGCAAGTAAAACTTGCTGTAGTGAAGAATTCCATGCAAAAATAGATTTAAAGTTGGAAAAGTCTGACTGTTCTAGTCTTCAGATTGTCACTATCAAGAATGTGATAATATAATCTATAACCTATGGTGTGCCATTCCAGGAATGATGACTCCCATTTTTCCCATATGCTGTAGATGAATAATACGAAAGAATCAAATCAACCTTTAATATTCAGAAAAGAATTATTTTTAACTAAATGCTTGTCATAGAACTGAGATGTGAACTACATTAATTCAACCCTAGTTTTTTTTTTCCTCTGTTGGAGATTTATAATAAATATGAAAATGTAAATAAAAACTAGGATTCTATTTAGGTCCATTCAAAGCCTCATATTGAAAGAAGGAAATATTTTTAATCTGTAAACAAAAAAATAGATTTAAAGCTCCACATTTCCTCACCCAGGCAAGACTTATAATTAGTGATCCTAAACCTGTTAAGGAGTCCTGGTAATGCAATGGTTAAGCAATCGGCTGCTAACCAAATGGTCAGCAGTTTGAGCCCACCAGAGGTTCCACGGGAGAAAGGACCTGGGAATCTGCTCCCATAAAGATTTACAGCCTAGGAAACCCTATGGGGCATTTCTACTCTGTCATATAGGGTTTCTATGAATCAGAATCTACTTGATAGCACACAAGGAACCAGTTAAAAGGAATTTTTGGTTACCCTAAGTCATTCGTAAGATACTTGCACTAAAGAGGAGCTTATTAATTTGAGGATTTTACTCATGATGTTACCTGTATCAGATGAGTTCATATAGAAATAAAGGAGCAAAGTCAGCATTATATCATTGTCAAAACTGAGGTAAGAGACACTAAGTGAAATTAGAATTCAACCAGGATAAGCTTTTCAAGCACGATTCACCGCAAGATCTTTAAATAGGCCCAAGTAATAAGCCACTGAATTTGCTTTCCTTTGTTCTCTTTCTTTCTTTGATTCTACTTACTAGTTAACTAAGATAAGGGAAAGAGTAACAACTACCCCAAAATAAGAGAAAATGGGACTTCAGCAGTGCTGGGAAAGTAAGGTAATGACTAAGACAATTGCAAGTTGGGGTAAAATTTAAATGGAACAGAATAGATTTCTTATTCCTCTAACTTGTAAATCAACACTAAATTCTTCATCCTATAGTAGCATGAAACAAGAGCTGCCTGGATTTGAGTGGGGCATAAGAAGAAGAAACTGATCTGGCGAAAAAGGAATTTGACAATTCTTTTAGACAGTAAAAATACAAGGCACTCTGTGGAAAAACAGGAGGTGTAATTTATTGTTAACAAGTTACAAAGAAAGTTGTCTGAGGATGTGATAATAACTGAGAGAATGCCCCATACTGTACTAACTAGCCAATAAAGAAACAAAAGTTGAAGCTTACTGATTAGCCCACAGTGTGAATAAGGGACCCTGAAAGGTCAGCCTTGACCACCATTGACCAGAAGCTCTAGGGCTGTATCTATACACATAAGTGAGCATGGGCCAGGTGACAAAACATGATTGAATCCATTCCATAAGTATTTATAAAATAGAGACCCAACACAATATCTCCAGGGGTCTCAACCTTAGAGCAGAACTAGAACCCCCAAGGTTTGTATCCCTGCGGGTACACCATCTAGCAATGGAGGCAGAGGACAGGGGAGAATAAAAACATGGGACTTCCACGTGAGAACGAGGCAACTGGGAGATAACTGTACTCCTAAGATTACTTATTTTTTCATTCTATAATTTAATTCAGTGAAAGGAAGTTGCCGCACTTTGTGTCTCGGACTGCCGTAGCAGCTAAAACAGATACGTGAGGTGGCAAAACAAAGTCTCTAATAAACCCAAAAACCAAACCCATCGACGGAGAGTTGATTCCGACTCACAGAAACCCTAAAGGACAGAGCAGAACTGCCCCATAGGGTTTCCAAGGAGCGGCTGGTGGATTTGAACTGCTGACCTTCAGGTTAGCAGCCAAGCTCTTAACCAATTCGCCACCAGGGCACCGAAGTCTCTAATACTCTTAGTAAATTATGCATATATTGCCCAATAAAAATACAAACTGCGTTAGGAAATGATCCTATACTTTTTATCAGCATTAGGATTGTCGAATGTAATATATATTTGGGCCTTTTTTTTTTTCTCTTCATTTTTTTTAATGCTCCTTATGCGTAAAGATGGAACTATCATCATACATAAAGAAAACTTGCTTTCTCATTCATGGTGTGTGTTACTCAGTTACTCATATTAATATAAATCTATTAGAGTAGGAAATGTGCAGTATGAACAGCATTCTTGTCACCTACGAATTAAGCACAAATTTAAAACTATAGCTATTGTAGTACGACACATAAAACTATCTAGTATGCTTACCAAGTATTTTTTAAGTCCTTAGAGTAAAAATCATTTTACTTATTGCAAAAAAAAAAAAAAAAAAAGCACAGTAGAGTCTGTATAATTATACTTATGCATGCAAAATACTTCACACAGCTTCTTAGAAAAACAAAGTGATCAAAAGATTGCAGTTGTGGGGGGAGAGAAAAATATATTTATAAGTTTAGTAGTTTGGTTGAGATCATCATATATAATATATAAATTCTAGACCTAAAAATGAAAATATGCTTGTGACATAGTGACGTCAAAGCTTTGAATTGTGTGAAATTGATGGTCCTTGAAATTTAAACTCCATTTGCCCAGAGAGGAATCATCACCACCACTCACTCCAATCACACAGCTACTTTCCGCAGAGAGCAGAGCTTTCAAGCACATCACGATTCTCTTCCCGCTCAAGGTGTTCTTGAATACGAGATTGGTTGACATTAATAAATCTATCAGGAGTTGAATTTAGAATAGTTTAGTTACCAGCAACTAATGCATCATCAGACATCCTTTCATCCAGACCAGACCTTCCAGGTGATGGAGACACGAACCCCATCCAGCTTTACTCTACTTCAGGGGTTCTCCAAGCCTGGCCAGACCAGCAACATCAGCATCATCTGGTGTGATGGTTGAGTTGATGTGCCACCTTGTCCAGGTTATGATTCTCAGTGGTTTGGCAGACGCTGGACTGACTGCTGTTCCATAATGTAATGTAATGTAATCACTTGCCATGTTGTGATCAACCGATCAGTTGAAAGGGGAGTTTCCATGGAGATGTGGTGAGCCTCCAGAACATGAATGGATGCTCTGGCAGAGCTTGTGCTCTCTCAACCCTGCACTCTTGTTTCCTGACCTACATACGGATCTTGGGACACAAGCCTGCAGAAGTCTCCAGCCTGCTGCCTGCCCTGCAGATTTGAGATTGCCCCACAATTCCAGCCTACCACCTGACCTACTGATTTGGGGCTTGCTAGCCAGCCCCTACAACTGCATGATCTATTTCCTTGAAATAAATCTCTCTCTCTCTCCACATATATATATATATGTGTATATATATGTATCTCCATTGCTGTCTAGTCAATTCTGACTCATAGCGACTCTGTAGAACAGCGCCGAACTGCCCCATTGGGTGTGGAAGTCTGTAATACTTATGGAAGCAGACTGCCACATCTTTCTCCCACAGAGCGGTTGGTGGGTTTGAACTGCCAACATTTCAGTTAGCAGCCGAGAGCTTAACCACTATGCCACCAGGACTCCTTTATATACATATGTGAGTGTGTGTGTGTGTGTGTGTGTGTGTGTGTGTGTGTGTGTGTGTGCATTCTGTATCCGAAACAAAAAAACAAAAACAAACCCATTGCCGACGAGTCAATTCCGACTCACAGCAACCCTATCGGACAGGGTAGAACTGCCCCATAGGGTTTTCGAGGAGCGGCTGGTGGATTTGAACTGCTGACCTTTTGGTTAGCAATTGAGCTCTTAACCACTTGTTCCACCAGGGCTCCATATACATACGTGTATGTACACAGCTATCCATATCTATAGAGGATGCATATTTACAAGTACATACATATAGTATCTATAAAGCAAAACTGGTTTTGCTCCTCTAGAGAATCCAAACTAAGACCCCTGGGAACTTATTAACACAAATGCTCAGTTCCCACCCCAGACCTACTGAATTTAAAAAAAAAAAAAAACTCAGGAGGTGGGACCGGCAGTCTGTGGTTCCGCCTGCCATCCAGGTGATTCTGAGACGCTAAAATCTGAGACCCACTGCTCTACATCGTAATATAACCTATGTAAATACTGAGAAAAAGTTAGGGTAAAGAATGATGGGCTGTAGGAAGCACCTTCAATTCAGTTAAAAAATATCGGCACAGTTTCCAGATGCTGGCAACTTTCTGAAGACTATTTCTCTCTTTAAAGAACAGAGCTAGTGTAACTGCCCTGGTTCGCCAAAAGTATACCCCAGCTAGTATTGTCATGATCCACGTAGCTTTACTTTACCCGTAACTTTTTCATTCTCATCTAGAAAAGTGGCCTTTTAAGGGTTATGCACGGTTTTTTTCAACTCTCAGTCAGTTCAGCCAGCAATGAGAAAGCTTCCAACGTTTTTTGTATTTTTCCAAGGCTTTCTGTTTTTTGTTTCTAAAAAGAAAAAATTAAAATGTAGTGTGTCTTTCTCTCGGGGGAAAAACTGGCCACCTCAGTGTATCTTCTTTTGCAGATGGGAGCGACCTCGGGCTCAGACCATAAGCCTACCCTACAACCCCTTATCCTACGCGGTTCCTCTCACCCGTGACTCTCCAGGACCATCTGCCCCTTGAACGTGGCAAACGCAGGCCCCCTTATACCCTTTGGGTTCACACGCAGACTTTGCAAGTCCACTCCCTTCAGGTCATTCAGGCATCAGCCCCAATGTCGCCCCCTCAGAGAAACCCTCCGAGACCCTGCAATCCACCCTAGCCTTACCCATTTACACTTCATCATCTCACTCTGTTTGACTTATTTACTGTCACTCTGAAATTTCCTCTTTCTATTTCTTTCTTTCTTTGTACAGACTCTCTGAACACAAACGTAAATTCCATGGGAACAGGGACCTTGTCTTTCTTGCTCACCACTGTATCTCCAACACCAAAACAGTGCCTAGCGCTGAAGCATACACACTCTCTAAATATCCGTTCAGTGACTGAATGAATAAATTTCCATTATTTCGTGTTTATTCTGCTAGCTAGACCTCTTTTGATTGAAAGTAACTGAAACCGTTTCAAGCTAACTTAGTAAAACAGAATACTTGTTGAAGGATACACGAATGTCTCACAGAAATCCAGGAAAGGAATGTGCTTGCATCTTCAGAACAACTGGAATAAGGATGTGGAATGCAAATCCAGGCTCTCCACTTCTCCCATTCTGTCCCTTCACTCCAGTTCTCAATCTTTTGCTTGTGTAAATGTTCTCTCTCTATTCCTCTCTCTTTTTTTCTCCTCACCTCCTCTTTCCCTCACTTCATGTTGGTTCAAATCGCCCTTCTCTGGTTCACACTGCAGAAAAGGTGACATCAATACCTTTGAACTTGTACCTGTTCCCGTTTCAGCCTGGTGGAAAAGAACGAACTCTTATTCTCATTTCCAGCTCCAAAATTTCCAAGGAAGGACTTGATTTGACTCAACTTACATGTCAGATGGGAAACCATAGTTGGGGGAGAGGGAAGGGTGGGAGGTTCATGTTGCTCTGTTGTGGCAGTTCTCAGTAACCATGCAGGTTTAGTAAAGAGAAATGGCAGTACTTAAAAAGACAAAACAAAGACAGCTCTCAAGAAAAGAGAGGTGCTGACTGGAAAGATTAGGGGGTAGTAAGTTTATGTGAATGAGGAGCAACAATTCGGAGAAGGAGGGTGAGAACAGTGGCACAACTCAAATGTAATCAATGTCACTGAATTGTCCCTGGAGAAGTTGTTGAATTAGTGTATGTTCTGCTGCGTATATTCTCAACAACGACATCCAAAATAAAATCAATTATTAAACACAAAAGTACAAAAAGACAGGTGTTGACAGAAAAGACGGTAGCTCCCAGTCAAGCTCAGTAGTAGAAATTACATTAGGCTGTTGGGATGTCCGTTGATAAACCGCTGAGAGGCAGCGTAACATGTGGTGAGCGCTACAAACTTCACAGCCAAGCTTCTAGGGTTCAAATCCCAACTCTGCCACCCAAAGCTTGTGTGACCTGGGGTAAGATTATTTTCTTATCTGTGCCTCAGTTTGTCATCTGTGTAATGACAATAGCTCTCTGAGGAAATTAATACGTGAAGACTACTTCCAATGGTGCCTGGCATGTAGTAAACATTTAATTTATGTTAATTGTATTATTATTATTTTTTTTGCTTGCCTATGTTCACGTAAGTTAATACAGCTTCTAAAACAGCCTAACAATTTAAAGAAAGAGTTGATACTACGAAGTGCCACAAAACAGAATGGTTATAGCCACAAACTAACAAAACAAATCAAACCCGTTACCGTCAAGTCAATTCTGACTCATAGCAACCCTATAGGACAGAGTAGAATTGCCCCATAGGGTTTCTGAGGAACAACTGGTGGATTTGAACTGTCAACCTTTTGGTTAGCAGCTGTAGCTCTTAACCACTGCACCACCAGGGCTCCTACAAACTAATAAGCCATCTGCAAATGTATACAGTCGAAAGAAATACTAGACATACATCAGAATTTTTTTTAAGATACATTTCCACAAATTAATAGAAATATCATTTTGACATAAAATGGCATTGACTTGAATATGTGAGTGTAGGTATGTTTATGAGATAGAGTCGTGTGGTGAATAGACATGCAATGGAATAATATGTCATCACTCTCACTGCTCGTTCCTTCCCACTTACACCCACAGGAAATGCTCTCAGGTATATCCTGAAGACCTCTTTCCTTGCCTCGCCAGTTCTCACTGACAAACTTGGATCGTTCAATGTGGAAACTGCTCCAGATAGAAAGACTCAGATACACACTTGACTAGCCCGTTTTCCCTTGTTTCTGACACGAGGTAAATGGTGGTGGCCCAGGAAGGCAGGAGAAGGAAGAGAAGCAATCAGGGTCATGAGGAGGCAGTGGAAGCACCTTGAAGCTGCACAAAGAGAAAAACCAAAACCAAATCCACTGCTGCTAAGTCGATTCCTACTCATAGCGGCCCTACAGGACAGAGTAGAACTTGGAAACCCTAGGGTTTCCAAGGAACGGCTGGTGGATTCAAACAGCCGAACTTTGGTTGGCAGCCAAGCTCTTAACCACTGTGCCATGAGGAAAAGCTCATCTAAAAATCCAGGAAGAACACGGAAGCAGACACCCTACAGAGCTCTGCCATCTGGGGAGACCCCAACAGCCGCCAAACCAAAAAACCCATTGCCATCTAGTCAATTCTGACTCAGAGCAACCCTATAGAACAGAGAAGAATTTCCCCACAGGGTTTCCAAGGAGTGCCTGGTGGATTCGAACTGCCGACCTTCGGTTAGCAGCCCAGCTCTTAACTCCTACACCACCAGGGCTCCCCAGCTGCCACAGAGACATAGAAAGAACCTAGTTTGGCATTACACTTGTCAGTGCCAAGGATACTCCAGCAACACTCTCCTCCTTCACATCACCTCCAAATACTTGCAATGACCATCAGTCCAGCAGAGGGTGGAGAACTTGGATACTTTTGGGAGTGATAATGAAATTACCCCTGACCAAAGTGGGTCTGAGGAGCCCTAGTGATGCAGTGGTTAAGAGCTACTGTGAGCCAGGGCTGCTAACCAAAAGGCTGGCAGTTCGAATACACCAGCTGCTCCTAGGAAACCCTATGGGACAGTTCTACTCTGTCCTTTAGGGTCGCTGTGAGTTGGAATCGACTCGACGGCAATAGGTTTGGTTTTTTGCTGTAACTGAAACCACAAAACTCTTAGAAGAAAACATAGGGGTATTGCTTTCAGATTTAGTTTTTAACAATGAATTCTTAGATATGACACCAAAAGCATGAGCAGCAAAAGACAAAATGGATAAATGGGACCTCGTAAAAATTAAAAACGTTTATTCATCAATGGACTTTATGAACAAAGCAAAGAGACAATGTATGGATTGAGAGACAATTTGGGAGAACCACATATCTGATAAGCGTTTAATATTCACAATACATAAAGAAATCCTACAACCTAACAACAAACAACCCAATTGAAAAATGGGCAAAGGACTTAGACAATTCACTAAAGAGGATATTCTACAAATGGCCAACAAGCACACGAAAAATGCTCAACATAATTAGTCATTACAGAAAGCAAATCAAAACTACAATTAGATACCACTTCACCCCTGCTAGAATGGCTATGATTTAAAAAATGGAAAACAACAGGCATGGGCGAAGATGTGGAGAAACTGGAACCCTCATGCATTGCTGGTAGGAATGCAAAATGGTAGAGCTGCTATGGAAAACATTTTGGTGGCTCCTCAGAAAGTTACACATTTAACTACCATAAGACCCAGCAATCCCAATCTTACGTATATCCCGGAAAGAAATGAAAGCAGGAACACAAAATCCTGTGCACCAGTGTTCACTGCAACACTATTCGTAATAGCTTAAATTTCATCAACAGATGAATATATAAACAAAACTTGATATATGCATGCAATGGAATATTACTCAGCCATAATGAGAAGTGAAATTCAATACATGCTACAATGTGGATAAACCTTGAAATATGCTGAGTGAGATAAGTTAGTTGCAAAAAGACAAATACTGTACTTAACCTACTTGTATGAAAAAGGCAAATGTATAGGGACAGAAGCTTATTACTTGTTACCGGGGTGGAAAAAGAGAAGTCGTTTCTCAGGGGGCACTGAATTTCCATTAATGGAGGTGGGAATAATTTGGAAAAGAATAGTGGTAATGTTGCATAATATGATGAACGTTATCAGTGTCATTGAATTATATATGTAAAAATTGCTAAATTGGCAAATGTTTGGCTAAATATTTTTTCTGCTACAATAATAATAATAATGTTGTTGTTAGTTCCATCGAGTTGATTCCAACTCAAGGTGACCCCATAGTTGCAGAGTAGAACTGTTCCATAGGAGTTCTAAGGCTGCGATCTTTCAGAAGCGGATCACCAGGCTTGTCTTCCAAGGTGCCTCTGCGTGGGTTCTAACCGGAAACTCTTCAGCTAGCAGTTGAGCACTTAACTGTTTTCACCACCCAGGAACTCCAATAATAAAAGTGTCCTAACACTATTAAAAGATAAGACTATTGTTGTATTTCCTAAAAAATAATCAAAACATCTACTTTAAAGTAGTAAGTTTTCCATCACTGGAAATACGCCAGCATTTAACATAAGATACAAGGTGAGAGTCTTTAAATATGTGATCAGAAAGATGTCCATCTCACTCTTCCACAGCCATTCATGACCAAAAGATGTTGGCGTTAAGACTAATTGTTCATATTCCACCTTCTAACTCCTGAAACCTAGAAACACTGTTGTTGATTCTAAACGTGGGTTCCCATTGGCCATCTCTGTTATTGGACAACATAATTCTTGACAGGTTTTAGTATTCTGATATGTTGTGGTTGTTGGTTGCCATTGAGTCAGCCATAACTTGTGGTGACGCCATGCACAACAGAACCAAACACTGCCTGGCTGGTTGAGGATCAAATCCTTGTGATCCACAGGGTTTTCACTGGCTGATTTTTCAGAAGTAGATCACCAGGCCTTTCTTCTTAGTCCCTCTTAGTCTGGAAGCTCTGCTGAAACCTGTTCAGCATCACAGCAACACGTAAGCCTCCACTGACAGTTGGGTGGTGGCTGTGCATGAGGTACATTGGCTGGGAATCCAACTCAGGTCTACCACAAGAAAGGCGAGAATTCTACAACTGAACCACAATGGCCCCCATCTTTATTCCGATGCCTTTTACTTAATCTTGATGTTTTGTTAATATTCACCCACTACTTCTCTGGACATAGCTTTGCTTTTCATCTTGCTGCACACTTCATCCTTGGCTGATGCAGACTATGTATCAGGCATGTTATGGGGGGGATTTCTGCTGAGAGGAGTTGGTCTAAAGTTACCTTCAAAGACCCTTTAAAAGCTAAAAATTTTATTAGTCTCTGATGCATGAATAGTCAGGATTAAACCCATTCAGTTGTTGATAATGTGGATAGATTATGTTCAGGCTCCACTCCACATAAATTTGCAGAGGACCAGACAGGAATATGCTGTGGAGAAATAAGGAAAAAGCCATTCACTAAAGAAGTGACTGTACATGGAACCCCTAGGGAAAAGCCTGTGAGTCACAAACCTGGCATCAAAGTCACATTTGCAGTTACTCCAGACAGTAACCCAGTTATCAGTGTCCTCTTTAAATTCAAATAAAAACATAAAACGTGGTTGACGTTGGTTTTGCTTTGGAGAGTCCTAGGGAAGACGAGATGTATTTTATTTCTTACTCCACATCAATATTACTACATGATTTTAGGTATTGGATTACCTCATTCTTGAAAGCATACAAATGGCCACAAATGCTAAAACACTTTCCAGTTTAAATGTTGTACAAATATTCATGCCCAGAAATTTGGAAGACAGCTACCTGGCCAACTGACTGGAAGCGATTCATATTTGTGCCAAATCCAAAGAAAGGTGATTCAACAGAGTGCAGGAATTATCGAACAATATCATTAATATTGTTTACACAAAAGTAAAATTTTACTGAAGATCATTCAAAAGCAGTTGCAGCAGTATAAGGACAGGGAACTGCCAGAAATTCAAGCTGGATTCAGAAGAGGATGTGGAATAAGGGATATCATTGCTGATGTCAGATGGAACTTGGCTGAAAGCAGAGAACACCAGAAAGATGTTTACCTGAGTTTTATTGACTATGCAAAGGCATTTGACCGTGTGGATCATAACAAAATATGGATAACACTGCAAAGAACGGGAATTCCAGAACCCTTCATTGTGTTTATGAGGAACCTGTACACAGGACAAGAGGCAGTGGTTCAAACAGAACAAGGGGGTACTGT
>NW_004444038.1:2685396-2696946 GCF_000243295.1 Trichechus manatus latirostris
AAGATCAAAGACTACAGCCTTCAGTATGGATTACACCTCAACATAAAGAAAACAAAAATCCTCACAACTGGACCAATAAGCAGCATCATTATAAACGGAGAAAAGATGGAAGTTCTCAAGGATTTCATTTTACTTGGATCCACAAGCAACACCCATGGAAGCATCAGTCAAGAAATCAAACGACGTATTGCATTAGGCAAATCTGCTGCAAAAGACCTCTTTAAAGTGTCGAAAAGCAAAAATGTCACTTTGAGGACTAAGGTGCGCCTGAACCAAGCCATGGTGTTTCCAATCACCTCATATGCATGCAAAAGCTGGGCAATCAATAAGGACGCCCGAAGAAGAACTGATGCCTTTGAATTATGGTGTTAGCTAAGAATATTGAATATACCATGGACTTTCAGAAGAACAAACAAATCTGTCTTGGAAGAAGTACAGCAAGAATGCTCTTTAGAAGCGAGGATGGCGAGAATTCATCTCACATACTTTGGACGTGTTACCAGGAGGGACCAGTCCCTGGAGAAGGACATTATGCTTGGTAAAGTAGAGGGTCAGCAAAAGACAGGAAGACCCTCAACGAGATGGATTGACAGAGTGGCTGCAACAATGGACTCAAACATAACAATGATTGTGAAGACGGTGCAAGACTGGGCAGTGTTTCATTCTGTTGTACATAGGGTAACTGTAAGTTGGAACTGACTCGACAGCACCTAGCAACAACAACACAAATATTTATGAATAACTACAAAAATAATTTTTAAATTAAGGGTGCCTCTTTGTAGATCACATGGAAATAACATGTTGATGGGGAAGTAGCACAACTTGTACAAGGAAAGGTCATGGAAGCTCCATAGACACATCCAAACTCCCCGAGGGACTGAATTGCTGGGCAGAAGGCTGTGGGGACCATGGTCTCTGGGAACATATAGTTGAATTGGCATAACACAGTCTATAAAGAAAATGTGCTACATTCTACCTTGGTGGGTAGCATCTGGTGTCTTAAAAGCCTATGAACAGCCATCTAAGATACTCCGCTGGTCTCACCCCTTTGGGAGCAAGGGAGAATGAAGAAAACAAGATACAAGGAAAAGATTAGTCCAAAAGACTAACGGACCATAACTACCACTGCCTCCACCAGACTGAGTCCAGTATAACCAGATGGTGCCCGGCTACCACCGCTGACTGCTCTGACCGGGATCACAACAGAGGGTCCCAGACAGAGCTGGAAAAAAGTGTAGAACAAAATTCTAACTCACAAAAAAAACCAGACTTACTGGCCTGACAGAGACTGGAGAAACCCTGAGAGTATAGCCCCCAGACACCCTTTTAGCTCAGTAACGAAGTCACTCCTGAGGTTCACCATTCAGCCAAAGATTAGACAGCCCCATAAAACAAAATGAGACTAATGGGACACAACAGTCCAGGGACAAGGACTAGAAGGCAGGAGGGGACAGGAAAGCTGGTAATAGGGAACCCAAGGTTGAGAAGGGACAGTGTTGACATGTCGTGGAGTTGTTACCCATTGTCATAAAACCATATGTGTACTGTTTAATGAGAAACTATTTGTTCTGTAAATCTTCATCTAAAGTACAATAAAAATAAATAAATAAATAAACGTTTAAAAAAAAAAAGAAAGAAAGAACATGTTGACATTAACAACACTATCAAGGACCCAACACCCTCCAAAAATATAGAACTTACGACAGGAACTCAGTTAAGGAAGATCAAACGCCATACCTGTTGTCAAGTCAATTCCAATTCATAGTGACCCTAAAGGACAGAGAAACACAGGCTTTTCTAGGCTGTAATCTTTATGGAAGCTGACTACCACTTCCTTCTCCCACAGAGCAGCTGGTGGGTTTGAACCACCAACTTTTTGGTTGAGTGCTTAACCGCTGTGCCACCGGGGCTCCTTTAAGGAAGACAGAGCCGTGTAATTAAAGAACGTTTTTCCAAGTAATTTCATTTTCTTTAAGATTCTCCAGAGGTGCTTGTGCGCAGCGACTTACATTTTTCAAAAATAGCACAGTTGTCATGATAACATGCCAAAGCAATGAAACAGCTCCTACCTACAGCTTCGTGATATGTTTTGCTGCATGTTCCCATGTCTCTTCAGTGAACAAAAGTTCATTTAATTCTCTTCATCAAATTCCTGAATGTCTACAAAAGCAGAAGAAAAGAAAAAAAAGCCTTCACATATTCCCATCCCACAGATCAAAGCACAAGTTTTATCTTGAGCAAAACTCTACTCTGCCTCACCCCCAAAGTTTTAAACAAATGTGTGAGGTTTATCCCTGTATCTCCCACTGAAAACATAAGGCATAATAATCATTTCTAGACAGCCAGCTGAGGAAACTATTCCAGGGTTTGTTTGTATTGCTCTTATCCCGCTTAAATAGGATTGAATATGTCAGCCCCTCTTTGCCTCCCAACTCAGAATGCTGAATAGCAGTTTCGGCCACAGTCAAATCAGTTTAGTGTGAAACTGCTGCTGGGCCAAGAATTGTGTACAATCCAAGTATTTCAGCCGTTAACGAAAACTGTCTTTCAAATATGTAGAACCAGAGACCAAGATAACATATTTTACTATTTACCAGAGTAACAGCTGCTGTAATGAAGACTTAAGCTAGTCTGTAACACATGCTTTTAGTAATGGACACAACCTTAGTGAGGGTGGAACTGTACTGGGTGGGTGTAATTACCCCACCCACTTAGCCACAACTTCCTTACAAAATCACACATTATGGTTGAAGTACAGACCTTGCCTGTGCAAATAAATATATTCCACATTTGCTGTAATCAGCCAGCATATCATATTCTCTTGTCTGATCAAAAGTATTGGCAAGCAAAGGATTTCATTTTCTGGACATTTATATCCACTTCCGGTCATGGAAATAGAATTTTCTAGAAATTACTATCCAGAAATTTAGTCTTAAACACCTCTATGGAGGTGGAATAGGTATGCTATTTCTACATACTTTTATGACTGGTTTTGCTTTTTGCACATAGAACTGTTTTGATCATTCCTTGAAAAATGTAATAAACAAGTAACAAATGCAAAATCCCACAAATCTTTTCTAATATTCTTTTTTTATCCTATCCTCAGGCCAAAGAACAAGTTTTATCTTGAGCAAAATTCCACTCTGTCTCACCCCCCAAGTTTTAAACAAAAGTGTGAGGTTTATCACACTTTTCTTTAAAGTAGGCACACTTAGTGTTTTCCAGACCAATTTTGATTCAAATATTTCAAAGAAAAAAATGTCCTTTCAAATCTGCAGGGGGGAAAGAAAAAAAAAAACCCAATGCTTTTACTTAAAATGAGTTTTGCCATTAGGGAATTGTTACTTTATAGTGAGCTGTTGTGAAATAGAAATTCTCATCACCTTGCTACCCGTGGAGGAGAGTCCATAATAGTCAGATACACAGGTCCTCCCAAAGTTAGTTTATTTCAGATCGGAGATTGATTCCCCCAAAGATTGGGCAATTTCACAAGGAATTACGACTGACTTAAAAAGTCCACAAAAGATATTAAGAACGCTGCATATGCTATGCACTCAAATACAAAAAAGGTGTACGTGATGGTCCACATTCCTATAAACGTGGGATTCGTTTTAGCCTGATTAGCAACGGTTTTCAAAATGGCTCCATTAATCCTCACACAACCGCCCCCCACCTCAACCCAGCACCAACCAAATTTTCAGCTTATTTAAACTTGCAGCTTGAGAAAATAATCTTGCACTCTGTTGGACCCCCAAATGCAGCTGTAGGGATCCCTCTGAGATCCTCAGGGGCTGGTAGACACCTCGATAAGAGACTTTTATTAGCATTAAATTTACTGAATTTCGAAGGGATTAGACGGAATGTTAGCATAACTGATTGCTATCCCATTTCCGGATACCATTACTTCTTCCAAGAAAATGACCGCATATTTTCAGAATATGGCGTCATACGGTCAGCGTGCTTTGCAGCTTGAGGTTTCTCCAGAGGGGAAAAACAAAAAGATAAATAATTGGAGGTTTTTCCCTTAACTAGCTACTCAAGCAGGAAGCAGCCAGAAGCCAAAACCTCAGTGAATCATCTCAACCTGTTTACAGGCAAATCCTGGCCTTTAATTTCTCATTCCTGTCTGAAAAGGAATTCTTATTCTCAATGTATTATCCTAATTCATGTTCTCTGCCATGTATCATAGGGGCTAGGTACTAAACTAGAATGCATCGTAGAAAAGCTTTCAGCTCACAGCTCAGTATTTAAACAGCTTTTCTTATTTCACTGGCCTGATGAGAACAGCCTTAACCCTTGTAATATGGCCTTTTGGGCTCAGTTTTCAAAGAACCGAATGGGCCAGAACGTACGAGGGTAATACCTGACGAAAAATAATCTCGATTAAATGCATTCTTTACTGATTTCTTCCTTACGTGCCCCGGTATTTTTTGTACCAATGTATAATGGACATAGTATTTCCAGATAATTTTCAAGCCAGAAAATTAATTGTGAATCATGAAAGCAAAAAATATATATATTCATCCTCCAAACAAAGAAAATTACCTCCTGGTTTCATACAAATCAGAGCTGGCATTTGCAACGTGGAATGCTGGCTTTTCTGAGCAGCATCCATTTAAGCTGGCATCTGACGGCAGTGAGCACGTTGCCAGTATCAGCTGCATGCCAACCCTATCGCTCGTCGGGCTGGCAGCCCCGAAACAAAACAAAGACCAGATTACTGGCCTTGAAAATGTCAAGAGGGAGGAACTGCTGCTTAAGAGGCATTTAAATAATCTTCCTATGTTTCTTAACAAGATTACCCCTAAAAGCCCCTGAGAAACCAACTCCTTCCTCTAGCACATCTTTATGATCTCATGGTTAGAAAGCTTTGTTCAGAACTATTACTAGCCGTACCTCTGCACTAAGGGTAGACGTTGGGCCTCACCAGCTTGGCTTGTCCTTCTTAATGAGAACGTTGTCTGACTGTTGGAACCCCCTCCCATCCAGGGCCCACAGGAGACACACTGGCTGGGGTTGTACCTTCAGTGGGAGAATACATGTCTCCTGTATTGGCCTAGCATTTTCCTTTCGTGTATATGCACATCTACCCAGCATAGCTACGAAGTACAGGTTTACTTTCCCCATTTGAAGTTGGGACAAACAACGGGACTGCAAGTAACCAGGTAATTTGCGGACGAAGTACTCTTTCTACTTTTCAACACCACCTCTCCAGCTCCGGAGTTCTTCTAAAAACCTTTAACCTCTGAAGATGTTTGTGTGATCAGTTTACGCAATGTCTTGATGGAAAGGACGTGAAAGAAGTATATGCTGTAGTCCTCCTCACTATCCAAACAGATGACACTGCTTTAGATTAAAATGTCAATTAGAATAGGCGCTGGTAGCACTACTGTGGTGGTAGACAAGTCACTCCCCCATACCACGACCAGACAGCTCGCACAAAGGACCGCACTCTGCTTCCAAATCCTGTCAACTACAGTCATGGTAGAATTATATATACATAAAACCAGTTGCGGTCAAGTTGATTCCAACTCATGGCAACCCCGTATGTGTCAGAGTAGAACTGTGCTCCATAGGGTTTTCAACAGCTGATTTTTCAGAAGTAGATCACCAGGCCTTTCTTCCGAGGTGCCTCTGGGTGGACTCCAACTTCTAAACTTTTGGTTAGCAGCCAAGAGCATTAACGGCTTGCACCATTCAGGGACTCCATGTTGTCTGTCTGTCTCTCTCTCTCTCTCCCTCTGTTATACATACATAAAATATTCTTTTAAATGCCTATCAGTCTACAAATGACTCCAGAAAGAATTTTAAATAGCAGAGATGCTCGACTGCTAGTAGGAATAGCCATATCTCCTTAAAGTTTCCTCTCCTAAATATGAATTGAAGAGTTCCCCAACATGGTCTACAGAACACCATAAAGAATTGATTTCAGGATAACAGCACATAACTATACACTGTTAGGGTGGGTAAGTTCGGGTCATTTTCTACACATGTAACCATAGCCTAGAAAATCTGCTAATTAAAAGAAACCAAAAAGATAGGACATGATTCTAAAACTGAGAAACACAGATGAATTTGTTCTGGAATATTGAATTTCTAAGTTTAAAGTTAATCCTAAATTGCTCAGAAATGTTGTTTGTCTTTAATTATTATAATATTCTCATTAGATTAAAAAAAAATTAGGTGCTGTAATTCAGACTTTCAATTAAGCGAATTAGCTTTTGACATTTTCTTGGAAAAAGATGTTCCCAATGTGGCTTTTTCCCTTTACTTGCAATTAAACATTCCTTAGCAGTATTTAAACACTTTGGTAAGAAATATGCAATTTAGAGCAATGTGCCAACTTTTTTTCAGACACTCTGACCAGGCAGCTGCTAACCTCTGGGAGCAGACATCTTAGGGAGAGGTGGAAACTTGCATTGAATCTGAACGGCTTCCTTTTTTTTAGTAAGTGACAGATACCAATACCACAACTGTACCTATCACAAAATCATTTTTAGATCCTCAAGACAAAACCCTGCTGGTACTTCTCTAACTCTGCTGTTTCACTTACTGAAGCAGAACAGAGCCTTACCATACCCAACTATGTCTTAACTTTGCTTTCGTGTTTCAGCTGTAAATTTTCCGTCACCACATTCTTGTCACTTCTGTAGCTTGAAGCTGTCGGAAGAAAAACGTTAAACTCTGTCATCGAACAAAGGTCTCTTAATGCTTATCTAATGTGTACCCGAAGGAGTCCTCTGAATCGAGTGTTAAATACAGAAGTATCGTCTCTGGCATATGTGTTATGAGTCTTATGATATCCCACTGTTCATAGCAACTGTTAGGGGAAAACAAATGGGGAGAGATAATCGACAGTTTCTCCTCACTGCCTTTTGGACTGTTTGTTTTTAAGGTGTAGCTAATGAGTCTTATCGTTGCAGCTCATCAAATCCAAGTCTTTATATTGCAGAAAAAATAAAAAACTTTATTTCACTTCTAGTACCCACCCTTACATTCCTCTAGTTAAGATAAACCAAAAAGCCCATTGCCATCGAGTCAATTCCAACTCATAGCAACCCTAGAAGACAGAGTAGAACTGCCCCATAGGGTTTCCAAGGAGCACCTGGTGGATTTGAACTGCCGACCTTTTGGTTAGCAGCTGTTATCACTTAACCACTGCACCACCTGGGCTCACTAAATAGGATACTAGACTTTTAAAACATGTTCTATGTGTTGCCTTTGTACAAATACTTCAATAGATTTACAAGGGTTAGTGAGTTGAAGCTTTAAAATTAACATCTCTGCCTTGTTGCCTGGCCCGTCGTTGAGAGACTCTGGTTCCATTTTGGTGATTTGATCCATTTTAGGAGCATGGAGAATTGATCTTGTATGACTCATAAAATATGTGCTTCTTCAAAAAGAATGAAGGGGATAAAATACAAGTGATTGTGTATATGTGTATCTGTGCCTATTTAAAATCAAGTTCTTTGATATGCAATGCTGATCCTATCAACAGGGAAAAGAAAAAAAAACATTTTAAAGAACTCTTTTTAAAAAAAGGTTCCGCTCCATTTCATAAAACCTGAAAAACTCTAGAAGCGTATCTAGTTATTCATCTTTGAAGTCACCTGCTCAGTCCAACATTCTTAGCTGTGTATCTGTGGTTTCAAATGTTTGCTTTTGTAATAAAACAATTCTAACCTTACGGGACTGTCAACTCTACAGAATAAGATCAGCTAACTAAAAGCTTTTGCTTTGGTTTCTCAACAATGCAATCAAAAAAAAAATGAAAAGGAAGAAGAGGACAAGAATTACATGGCATTCAAACAACTCCAGTGAATATGGGGAAAGAAAATTACAGTACTGAAGCCATTGAGCAATGGTTGTGATCTTATCAATTTCATAAATTAAGCAGGTTGAAACTGGTCAGTGTTTAGCTAGCAAATTTGAGTGACTCAAAAGAGACCGATGAAAAGCAAATACTATCAACTCAATTTTATCTGTGAGTAGATTTACCAAGTTGTGGGTTAGCAATGCCATCTGATCTTTTGCCCACCAACAGGCCTTTGTATTATTCTGAAATCCCAGGCCACCTGGGGCTACCTGGAAACCCCTTTCCTGTCCCCTCTAGACAGCACTGGCTGTTTATACCAACTGATAGCCCCTTCCTACCACTAGTCACTACAGTGAAGAGAATGAAGAGCAATTTCCCCCAATCATCACCAACGACATGATTCCCCAAATGTGAATGTATGAGGCTCTTTAAAAAAAAAAAATTATTGTTTGCCTGTTTTTATATCAGACACATTGCTAAGGACGTTTGTATGTTTTATCTTATTTATTTAATCCTCACAGGAACACTAAGGAAGAACTATTAAAATTTTTATTTTAGAGATGAAGAAAGTAAAGTTCAAATCAATTGTTACTTGCCATCAGGTCAATTCTGACTTGTGGCAACCCCATGGATGCAGAGTAGAACAGGGTTTTCAACAGCTGTGACCTTTCTGAAGCAAATCACCAGACTTGTCTTGGGGGGCGCTTCTGGGTGGGTTCGAACCACCAACCTTTCAGCCAGTAATTGAGTGCTTAACTGTTTGGCTATCCAGGGATTCCTACGGTGAATGGAATAGGTAAGATTCAAATCTGCGTTTGTCTCACACTTTTGCAGAGCAAGACAAACTTTTGAAGAGGACATGCGTTGTTTTGGTCTATCTGGAGTTTCTTTCTTCTTCCTTCTGGTAAGCCCCACTTTCCTTTGGGAAACTGTCCCCTCTAACGTCCACCTTCCAGGTGGTAGAGACCCACCAAAGGTGGCTTGTGACCCAGGCTGGATTCTCCCAGATCTTCAAATGTTGAGCAATGGCTACAGGGCAAGAAGGGAACTGGAGCTTAGTCACTGGGTGGTGGCACCAGGAGAGTCAAAGAACTCTCTTGCAGTGAGATCACCCAGCTGCTCTGGTTCTTGTTTTCCCACTGCCTGGATGTTCATATCTTCCTTTGTTTCCAAGAGCCACCTAGGATCTCTCTATTAAACCTCCTTTTTTTTACTTGTGTCGGTCATTTGCAGTCCTGGTGGTGAGTGGTCAAGAGCTCAGCTGCTAACCAAAAGGTCGGCAGTTCAAATCCACCAGCCACTCTGGAAACCCTATGGGGCAGTTCTACTCTGTCCTATAGGGTTGCTATGAGTCGGAATCAACTTGACATCAATGAGTTTGGCTTCTGATGCTTTCAAGCAAAGGGTACCTTCCAAAGTCTCTACTAGAAGAATGTCTCAGACTATACATACTTGGTACTGACACCCAGGAATATGTAAGACACATCCCAGCTCCTAAAGAAATTCCAAATCTAAAAAGAAGGACAAATGCCTATGTGTTTAGTCAAAACTCTCTCGGGAAGACGAAAATATGTTATCACAGCACAAATGAACGAACAACTAATTCTGCTTAGGAGACTTCAGAGAAACTTTATAAGCAGTTGATGGCTGATACAGGGTGACCTTTAGTTCTCTGTATTACCTGAGGATCTCCTGGCTATCATATGGTGCCCTGTTCCATGTTTGGAGCAGTAACAGAACTTGTTAATTGACTTATTTATATTTTCATTCTTTCAATATTCACATATTGAGCAACTATTACGTGTAAGTACAATATAAACCGGGAATAAATCAAAAAATAATACATACCTGCTTCCTGATCTCAAAGAAAGACTAATGTGTATCAGATACTTCCAGTGATGTCTCACGTGTCATCCCTGGGTGGTACAGTTAATGCTAACTGAAAGGTTGTTTTGGCTAGCGTCCACCCAGAGGTACCTTGGAAGAAAGGCCTGATGATCTACTTCCCAAAAATCAGCCATTGAAAACTCTATGGAGCACAGTTTACTCTGATACACATGGGGTCACCATGCGTTGAAATCGACTCAATGGCAACTGGTTGAGACTAAAAAGCCACGTAAATGCAAAGGAAAGAACACAGATTTTGCAAGTCAGAGAGGCCCTGATGCTAGCTTTGTATGCTTAGACAAGGAACTTAAAATCTCTGAGCTGTGGGTTCCTCACCGTGAAATGTAAATCGTAATTCTCCCCTCATGCACATCTTGAAAGATTAGGTGTGAAACCATGTAACGAATGTAGCACGGTGCATAATATATAGTCACTTTTCCCTACACACATTATTATTAACATTTATCTAGGACAATGCAATAATCAATTTGCTTTCTCAGATTATTTGTTCTTAACTGCCCAACTATGCTATAGAGAAGGCACTGGTTTTATCCACGTTACATAAATTTAAAAAAAAAAACTGAGCACACAAAAGTTAAAGGATTTGCCTAGCTACTAGGCAGTAGACCTTTGGCGTGAATCTGGAGGTTGTGCTGGCTTCGTAACAACTAACAAGAACAACTCATTTGTCAATATCCTTTTACCCAAGAATGCAGCACTAAGGCATAGCGGGAGCCCTGGTGGCAAAATGGTTAAGAGCTCGGCTGATAACCAAAAGGTCAGCAATTCGAATCCACCAGCCACTCCTTGGAAACTCTATGGGGCAATTCTACTCTATGGGGCAATTCTACTCTGTCCGATAGGGTCAGTATGAGTTGGAATTGACTTGACTCAATGGCAACAGGTAACGTCATAGAGGTCCATGGAAGCAGCAGTCAACAAGGCAAATGGACATGTTGCATTGTGCCAATCTGTTGCAAAAGAACCCTCGAAAATTTTAAAAAGCAAAGATATCACTTTGATGACTAAGGTGACCTGACCCAAGCCATGGGCTTTTCAATCACTTCATATGCATGAGAAAGCTGGGCAATGAAAAAAGAAGACAGAAGAATGGATGCACTCAAATTGTGATGTTGGTGAAGAATAGTGAATATATAGTGGACTGCCAAGAGAACGAATTAATCAGTCTTAGAAGAAATACAACTAGAATGCTCCTCAGAAGCAAAGATGGCGAGACTTCAGCATGCTTGCTTTGGATACATCATCAGGAAAGAGTGATCCCTAGGAAAAGATATCATGTTTGGTAAAGTAGGGGGTCAGCAAAAACAAGGGAAACCCTCATCGAGATGGATTGACACAATAATCACAACGATGGACTCAGACATACCAATGATCATGAGGATGGCACAGGACCAGACAACGTTTCTTTCTGTTATGCATAAGAAGATCGCCGTGAATCAGAACCGTCTCCATGCCAACCAACAACAACAGCGAGGTCACAGGGATCCACAGCCATTTCCCATTCCTCTGGCGTCCATCTCCTTAACTTGGATGATTCACAATTAGAGCAAAGATTACTGGAAGTTAGAGGAAGAAGAGAACTTAACCATTTTGCAACATCCTCATTTTATAAATAAGGACACCGACGTCCACCTTAGGGCAAGAATAGAAGGTGCTCAATACAGCACATCCCAGTAGTTCTCTCCAAGAGCACATCAAGTCACCTCAACCAGGCTTGAATGGTCCCATTCTCCTCAGCCACAAATTTACAGACAATGTCTATTTTCTCTCACAGATTTCTGCAAATGGCTAATGCCATTGGTATAATTTATTTTTTTTTTTTTTTT
>NW_004444038.1:2697046-2716376 GCF_000243295.1 Trichechus manatus latirostris
TTTTTTTTTTTTTTTTGTTTTCACTCTATTAACACCAGCAGTAGCCATTACAATTTCTATAATGTTTCAAGAACCATAGCAGAATATCCCATGGCTTGCTACATAATCCTTAAAACAATATTTATTCTTGAAGGTAGCGGATTCATTACCACTTAATTCAAGAGGGCGCTTTTTTCCTCCTAACATTAAATAATATAACTGTATTAGTTTCCTATTGTTGCTGTAACAAATTACTACAAATTTAGTAACTTAAAACAGCACAAATGTATTACCTTACAGTTCTGTAGGTTAGGTGTCTCACGTGGGTCTCATTGGGCTAAAATCAAGGTATCGGTAGGACTGTGTTCCTTTCTAGAGGCTTTGGGGGAGGGTTTGTTTCTTGCCTTTCCAACGTGTAGAAGCTACCCACATTCCTTGGTTTGTATCCCCCTTCTATCTTCAAGGAGCTGTGGTGGGGCAGCACTTAAGAGCTTGGCTGCTAACTGAAAGGTCAGCAGTTCGAACCCACCAGCTGCTCCATGGGAGAAAGATGTGGCAGTCTACCTCCATAAAGATTGCAAAAAAAAAACAACAAATAACCAAAAACAGAAAAACAAACCCATTGCCGTCGAGTCAATTTCTACTCATAGCTACCCCATAGGACAGAGTAGAACCGTCTTATCGGGTTTCCAAGGAATGGCTGGTGGAGTCAAACTGCCAACCTTTTAGTTAGCAGCCAAACTCTTAACCACTGCACTACCAGGGTTCCCCATAAAGATTACAGCCTTGGAAACCCTATAGGCAGGGGCAGATCATCCAATAGTAAAGGTAAGCATGGTGCTTACCTTGCTTACCAGATCATCTGTAGTGAACAATTTCATATTCCTTTTTTTTTTTTTTTTACCACATCAAAGATTCTGCTTGTAGATATGGCTGGCATCTGTCTCTGTCCCAACCAGCAACACCTTCCTACAGAATCAAAGCCTCTCTTCAAATTTATAATCCCTGACAGGGGTGAATTAGCCAGTAAACAAGGTAAGCACAGGCTTACTTGTGCTTACTTCCCAATCTGTAGTGAACGATTTCACATGGGTTTCACCACATTGGGGCGAATTACCCAGTTAGCAAGGTGAGTACAGGCTTACTTGTGCTTACTTCCTAATCTGTAGCGTATGGGTAATCCACCCCTGCCTATGAGGCAGCTCTACTCTTTCTATAGGGTCACTATGAGTTGGAGTTGACTCCACCGCACTGGGTTTGGTTTGGTTTTTCATCTTCAAAGCCAACACGGCTGGCCGAGTCTTTTCACACTTCAGCCCTCTGACTCTCCTGCCTCCCTCTTCCATTTGTAAAGACCCTTGAGATTACATTACGCCAGATAATACAAAATAATCTCCCCATCTCAAGGTCAGCTGATGAGCAAACTTAATCTCATCTAGACCTTAACTCCCCTTTGCCATGTAACCTAACATATTCACAAGTTCTGGAAAGTAGGACGTAGACAACTTTGCAGGACACTTATTCTGCTGAAAAGTAGAAACTACATGCAAGTCAGTAATACTCCAACAGCTGCATTCATTATTGCCAAATCACTTATGTAAGAGTTACACAGATTTTTGAGAGGTCTTAGGCTCGATTCCACATGCGCACATGGGTGCAATCACACAACATATGTACACACACAAAAGGTGTAGACACTGTACTCTAAGTAAACTTTGAATTATAGACAGATGCTAGCACCTCTTCTCCATGACATTACTTAATTTGCCTTATGTTTCTATTTTGAAAAATCAATTATTTCTGTGTGCACATACTTAAATTAGTATCATACATGTCACCACCACTTTCCTGCCTCCAAGAAATCTAAGAGAACTAGAGTTATCGCATTCCACCATTCCCTATGAAATCAATGAAGTGATTAATAAATACCAATGACTGAAACAAAAACGTTTCTTTAGAATGAGCTTGACAGTTTGCCTGTGTACTGATAAGAAGCATTCAGCAAATTAATTAACGGGATATTTTCTTAATTAACTCTCAAATTGCAGGTTACTATATGAAACACAGTGAGTCACATGTGATACTCAGAACACTTTGCTGACCAGGGAAGTGATGGATGAGAGGGACATATCAGGGAAAGACAAGCTCCCGGAACACATCTCTTTCATCTTTTCGAATTACCACTTAAAAAATCATAATGTTACCCTGGATGATTAGTAACAGTCCTTTACCAGAAAAATAAAGTTGCTCCTCCCAAATTATATCAGGTCCATAATTAATTTGTCCTTAAAACAGAAATTATTTCCCTGGATTTCAAGAAAGAATAAGGTACTAAAATTTGGTAGAGCATCAGTCAAGCTCTTGGTCCTACACCAATGCTGGATATCGTATCAATAGATTTATAGATGAACAAAAAAGAAAGCCATTAAAATACATTAATCTCTACCTCTATTGCAGTGTTTTTTTCAACCATTTTTTCCCTTTTATTATTGCCTCCTAAGGAGCCTTTTTAGACTTTTTTCCCCCTTACCACCCTCCCCCATGAAATTTTACTACCACAGGTATACTGTATATTCGTTGGTGCACTGTATATTTTGTTTGTGTGTGTAGGTGTCTTAGTTATCTAGTGATGCTATAACAGAAATACCATAAATGGATAGCTTTAACAAACAAAAGTTTATTCCCTCATAATCTAGTAAGCTAGAAATCTGAATTCAGGGCGCCAGCTCCAGGGGAAGGCTTTCTCTCTCTGTCGGCTCTGGAGGAAGGTCCTTGTCATCAGTCTTCCCATTTCCAGGAGCTTCTCAGCGCAGGGACCCCAGGCCCAAAGGATGCACTATTCTCCCAGCTCTTGCTTCTTGGTGGTACGAGTTCCCCCTGTCTTTCTGCTCGCTTCTCTCTTTTATATCTCAAAAGAGATTGACTTAAAACACAGCATAATCTGGGAGATTGAGTCCGGCCTCATTACATAACTGCCTCTAATCCCACCTCATCAACAGCATAGAGATAGAATTTACAGCACACAGGAAAATCACACCAGATGATAAAATGGTGGACAATCACACAGTACTGGGAATCACGGTCTAACTAAGTTGACACAGATTTTGGGGGGATACAATCCAACTCATAACAGTAGGTCTGTGCTTTATATATAAAAAGAGTAAGATTTTTCCACTACGACCAAGATCCAATATCACCTTTGTTGACAACACATGCATGGCTGATGCCTTTACACATTCATCCGTTAATTCGCAGCACACATTTTTATCGAGTGCTTACTATGTGCCAGGCGCACACAGTAATGAACAAGACTCTATTTTCATTTTAGTGGGATAGACATCCAGGAAGCCAACAAATAAATATACAACGTGTCACAATATTGATTTTAAGAAGAAAATATCAGGAGCAAGAAAATGCTTCTGTGGGCAGATTCTTTTTTAATTAAAAAAAGAAAAAGAAAGTTACTGCCAGCGGCACTGCCTTGCTCTAGTGTCTAGGGAAATTATGGATCCTTGAAAGCAGCAAAGGAGGCTTACATTAACTGCAGAGTTCTCCAAAGTAGCCTCATTTCAACGCAGCTCTGTGTTGACAAAGCTCTCACTCTCTTTACAAAGAGCTATTGCAGTGGGGTTTGCCATATTGGCAGCCAATTCCTTCCTCCAGTTGGCCTCATGAGAAATATAGGAGGAAAAAAAAAAAAAAGTAACTCCCAGGACAGGAGGGATAAATAAGTCTTGATTGTGTTAAACTGGCCAGATTCCTTTTTCTCAGTTACAAGCATCTAAGATATCATTACCATGAAATCTCTAATCTACAATTCGCTTTTAAGTCTAAAATATGAACTGTTGAGAACTGTTATGGTGACACAGTCCGATGTAAAAAATATAACCATACATTATAATGAACTACCACTGCTGTGTTTCAATGCTTTTTGTTTGTTTTTTCAGTTATAAAATATAATGTATGCTCACCTAAGAAATTTTAGAAAATTGACAGAAGTAGAAACAATGAGTGACTCAGAGTCCCAGCCCACTAATAAAACCAAATTTAACATGGAGCTTGAAGCCTGGTGGGGTGGAAGCTATCAGGAAACAGAAAGAACGAGAAAGGGAGGATGGAAAGGATCCAGATGTCTGTGGAGGTGAAGTCGCTAAGGACTCCTTGGCCATGGAGGGGAATGGAAAGCAGCCGGAGGGTCTCCCGGTGGCTGTGAGTCATGGGCCTGGCAGGACACTGGGTAGTCATCGGGTCGCTCCAGCAGCTGTCAGTGACAAGAGCTACTGCCATGTCCTCAACAGCAGTGAGTCACATTTCGATTCTCCCCAGACTGGCTACTTGACTACTGAGAGTTGTTTTTCTGCCTTTGTTACCTTCAACCCCCATTGACTGAGATTTCCGCTTGAGGCCTCTCTACCTTGCACCTCAAAGTAACCAACTAAACCTGCCTTGTCAAGTGCTTAAACCTCCTCGCGAATCCCATTTCACTCAGTTGTCTAACTCAAGATATTAAAATTGATAAGTTCTGTTTCTTCTCCTTCATTATACACCCCTCCATCTTTCTCAAAAACAGATTATTTTCTTTGATAGAGCCGAGCAGCTGCACCCTGGCCTTTCTTCCTGTCTAGCGTTGTTGCCGGCTGGCCTTAGCTGATGAGTCAGGCAGGTGAATGAACCAGGCTTGAGTCTAAATGCAGAGGCCTAGAAATGAGGTAAGTCAACCTGAGGCTACTGAGCATGGACTAAAGAGGTGTGAAGTCCAGCCCAGGGACAGCCTAGAGGGAAGATCTCATGCCATCTAGCGCAAAGGGAGGTTCAGAGCAAGAGTGGAACTGAGAACAAGCAGCATAAAAGAGTGACATAGATCATGGGCCCTGGAGCCAGACTGCATGGGATGAACACTTCTTCTCTCACTTCTTGGCTGCATGACCTTGGACAACCTACTTTGCTGTCCTATGCCTCAGTTTCCCTCTGTGTACCATGTGGACAATAATAGCGCCAATCTCATGGGGCTGTTAGGTAACAAGTAAAAAAAACAACAACGGTTGCCTTCAAGCTAACTCCGACTCATGGAGACTCCATGTGAGTCAGAGCAGAACTCTACGTGGTTCTCAACGGCCGATTTTTTGGAAGTAGATCACCAGAACTTTCTTCCAAGGCACCTCTGTGTGGACTCGAAATTCCAACCTTTCAGTTAGTTTCCGAGTGCATTAACCATTTGCACCACCCAGGGACTCCAGGTAGCAAGTACTATTAGTTAATCAATTATTAGTAAAGTACTTGGAACAATGCCTGGTACATAATAAATACTATATGTAGGTATTTATTAAATAAAGTAAGTGAAAAAATCAGATGAGCAATGTGTCTGAAAGAATAATCTCAGGGGTAATGGTATACCAGAAAATATGCCTTTTATGAGGAAGCCCCAGGGTAAGCCTTTGGGTGAAAAATAAATAGCTGTTAAATGTCGCCAGGTCATATTTGAGTGTATATTGAAAAACAAAAAGACGGGAACATGTTGATAAATTGAGAGCTTGTTTCCATAGACCACGTGGTCATTGTTCCACCAGGAAGTGGAAGGCTGGTGTTAACATTCATATCGGTGCATTTTATACCAGTTCCCTAGGTGACTGGTTTCATGGAATACTGCCATTGTTGGCGTATTCTCTCTACCAGTGCTCCTGGGAATCTCTGACCTACAAAAAGCTGCTTCTCGCATGGTGCTAGATTAATGAACAAAATTAACTGCGACAACAAAACACTCCGTCAGGGATTGGTATGTGTAGCCAGCAAAACCCGAATCTTATGGGTCTATTTACCGCAGCACATTTACGGTATTTTGAGAAGCAGAAAGATACTCAGTTGGGATTTCTTGCTGTCCTAAGCACCCGCACGCACACGATATTCCCTAAAACAATGGCGTTGGAACAGCTACTCTCCTCCTGGGATCTTTAGGCCATTCAAGGATCTCGCTTGCCTCAGCAGAGAACTATCTTGGATCACCTTGAGATTATGAACAGAACCCATTTTCTCTCATGATGCCCATTTTTTCCTCTCTTCTGTATGTTTGCTGATTGACAACATAAGGTAACATACCAGTCCTTAATTCTCATTTAAAATCTAGTTACTAGATGCCAGGCATTGTGCCAGCCTCTGGGATAATACAATGTGCAAAGCAGACACGCTCCCCGCCTGCGTGGAGTGCGCAGCCTGCTGGCCGAGAGAGGCAAGATGGCACCTTCCGTTCTGAGAGAAGGTGCGCCTGCAGAAGAATCATGGGGCGCTGTCCAAACACAAAGGAGAAGCCCCTACCTCAGACTCTAGCTGTCACAGGAGGGGCTTCCCAGGAGCGTGACATCTCAAGCAGAAGGAATAACATGGGCCCAAGTCCAGAGGTAAGAGGCCATGTGGCACACAAACCCTAAACCTATTGCCATTGAGTCGATTCCAACTCATAGCGACCGTATAGGACAGAGTAGAACTGCCCCATAGGGTTTCCAATGCTGTAATCTTTACAACAGCAGACTGCCACATCTTTCTCCCTTACAGGGACTGGTGAGTTCGAACTGCTGACCTTTCGGTGAGCAGCCAAAGGCTTTAACCACTGCTCCACCATGGTTCCTTATGGCACACAAGAGGACCTGAAAGTTGTCTGATGTGTCTGGAACACAGAGATGAAAGTGGGAGTTACAAGACAGGACGCTAAGGAGTGAGGTAAGGGCTAGTTGATGAAAGGCTTTGCGGGCCATGTGAAGAAGTTTGGATTTTATCCTAAGGATAAGAGGAAGTCACCAGAGGGTTAATATAAGAAGAGACATGATGAGAATTATATAGTAATGACTCCCATTGGATTTGGGGTAGCAATCAGGGAGATTCTTTGGAGGGTGTTGGTATCATTAGGATGAGATGTCATGGTACCCTGTATCAGTATTCTCTACCGCAGGATTTGGCAACTATTTTCTGTAAAGGGCAAGATGGTAAATATTTTAGGTTCTGTAGTCCATTTGTTTCTGTCACCACTACTGAACTCTACTGTTGTAGCATAAAAACACTCACAGACAGAATATAAGTGAATGGATATGGTTCTGTTCCAATAAAACTTTATTCACAAAAACAGGCAGCAGGCCAGATTTAGCCCACAGGTCAGAGTTTGCTGCCATCTAGTCTAGAGGAATAATTGTTTAGGATACTGAATCAGCAGTACATGAGGGGAGGGGGATAAGAAAGTATCAAACATGTTACATTTGGGCCTATATCCAAGTGAAGATGTTCAATGAACCCTTGAGTATAAGAGCCTGGAGCTCAGAAAAGCAGTCTGGACTGAAAATTTAAAGTTGAAGGTTGTTTGCTATAGATGACAAGTGAAATTATAGAAGCAAATAAATTGTCCAGAGGGAAGGGGTAGCCTGGGAGTGGAAGAAACCTCAGAAAAGATATCTGATAACAGCTGCCACTCAAGAGATGTAATGGAGGAGGAATGGACAAAGACCACCTTTGGACACCCAGAGAGGGAAGAGGTAAAACAAAATCTGGGTATCCAGAAGACAAAAGAAGGGAGAGGTATTTTAAGAGAGGTGGGGATGTTAGCACTGTCTAATGCTGCTGTGAATATAAGCAAATTCGCACCTGGAAGCATCAGTGGATTTAGTGACAAGGAGATGTTTGGTGATTTCCACCTCATGGGTTTCCTAGCGGAGCGGTGGATCCATCTCTAATCCTTCTGCTACAGATTCTTTTCCCTATGGCATTGTCAGCAGGGCTACCAATACCCAGTGGGTTTGCCATTTATCATAGCATTACCGAAGTCCTATTGCCTTTTGTTCTCCTGCTTCCAGTTCATCCAAATCCTTGGTTGTAGTGTAAATTTGAAGAGACAGTGTAGGAAAACCTTAACCAGACACGTTTTTACTCCAAGCATTACCTTCAACATTTCCTGTTAAGACTCTCCTCATACAATGCCAAATTGCCAGACGAAAACTGGAAAAATAATCTTAGTTTTTCAGCTATTTTAATGCTTGGCATTGCATAAATTAACTACGTATCGTGCGTGATAGCCCTTGGAAGGCAGAAGTGTGATCAACAGACAATATACTGCCATTATTGTCATTATTAAAATAGATTGTTATAACTTTAGATTGTCGCATACTTTAGGTGCAGAATGTATATGTATATACACTAATTATATATATATATATGCTACAGTATGTTAACATCAAATAAATACAAAGAAAAATCCTTCTGGTTTAATTAATAGGTACAGGGTAAAAATCTGATGAGGACATTTTATTTTTAAATGTCTTTCACTAAGGGGAAACTGTCACAGTTTTTTTGTTTTTTTTTAAGTTGCTATTTTCAGCTTCCATTGCTTGCTCAGAAATATCTGATAGAAACAATATCCTCTCCCTTCACACCATTCTCGAAGCGTGTGGCGGTGGAAGTGGAAACAAATCTATGAGGACAGAAGAAAGATGTTCAAACCTCTTTTATTTCACAGTCCAGATTTAAAGCAGCGTTCATGTCTCATTGGCCCCGAAAGGACAAGAGTCCATGTCGCAAGTACAACGCACACGGCTGACATTAATTGGCTCTTCACTGGCCAAAGTAGAAAAGCAAAGAAAATACGAGGGTAATTTGAGCTATTGTATGTAAGTTATGTATTTCCTAAGTACAAAACATCTTTTGAGGTTTTCAAACTTTCAAGTAATTTTAAAAGCATTCACTTTATCTTCTCATCCGTTACTTTTAAGAAGAAATACATATTTCTTGTTAAGCTAAATCAGCTCATTGATTATAGTTTTAAAGGTCAGATTAAAATATTAATATTTATTAAATGGAAAAGTCCAGAAAATATCTTCCCATTGATTAAATAACATTTAGAATTAGACATACATGAATAAATTTTAAACCCTTATGTCAAGTTTCTCTAGAAAATAAAATGGAGTTCAGCACCACATCACAGATAAATGACTTCGGAGAGTGCATAATTTTACAACTGGAGCTTGGCAATTAATTTACTTAAAAAAAAAAAATTCCAGTAATGGAGCTTTTTCAACATTCCATGTAAGTTAGAAACTTTTTCTATTCATTTCAAAATGGAGTTTACATCCATTTTAATAATAAAAATTTGATAAGAAATGAAATGAAGAGCTTGAATTTCATTATGTATAAATCAATTTCTTTATTAGAATTCTTTCACAAAAGGTATTAGGTAATTATCCTGTTATATTGTAATTCATGCACATAAAATATCTCAGCAAGGAAGGTTAATTGAAACTCCCTCCTTATCATTGTAAATGTCTCTAAACTGCTTTGTCTGGGGCAAATTAAAACAAAAGATATTCTTTAATAAATGCTCAGAGAAAATTAATAATGGTGCAGTACCAACCTCAGAAATGATATTTCCTGATATATTTAACATTTAATTTTAAATATTTTGCAGTTTATTTTTCAGGCTTATTTTATATCAAGCATAATTCACACGGAGAGCAAATAAATTTATGAACCATATTTTAATATGTGATTTATTTATGCTTACACGTATATATCCAAAAGTGAAATTAAAATTACTACACACATTCCAAAGTTTGATTTTGCCCTGTGCTATTTTTCTTTATGGTTTTATTCTAAAACCATGCAAATAACCAGCACTGTACAAATGACCTTTTCCTAATATATTAATACTTTTACCACAGTTGCCTTACTTTTTGTTATTTAATAATGGAAACTTCTTTTTAATTTGTTCATTATTTCCTTGTCATCAGTTAACTTTTCTTGAAGTAACCTAAGTAAAAATACGTAGAGACATGTCCTTTCATTTAAGAAAACAAATTGGTTGCATGAACACTGTATGTTAATGGATCAGATGGGAATGCACACAGTCCCCAAAAAAATCTGATATTAATCATTTCTCGGAGCTGGGATGGGATTTCAGACAATACTACAACTTTGGAATTTTTTTAATAACCCATCTCTCCTTTGCTTATTATGATGCCATTAGATATGATTCCATGGAGATAAGAGCACTTGAGAAAAAAAATCCAACGGAAATAATTACACATTTTCACATATGATGTAAGATTCATTTAAAACCAAAAACAAGACATGAGAGAAAATAGAAAATATCTCTAAAGTTTCGAATCCAAACTTCAAAGGGTTTACAGAAATAACCAATATAATTAAACACCTAGGGGTGTCCGTAGGGGAGTGGGGCCTTGGAGGGGGAACCTTTGTCTAGAATGTCCCATGAATGGTTCAAATAAAACAAGATATTCTTACAAATATTTGTAGAATGACATTAGTAATAAAGTCAATTTTTTTCTCTTACTTTGATCTGAAACCAAGTCTGACTTCGAATCTCGATGAGGCAAGGACAGCTTGACTTTTACAAGAAAATAAAGAGAAATAAGTTCTAATTAACAAAAAGAAAGGCTGCGATCAGACCTGACACCGCAGTTCACACAGAGACGCCTCACTTGCGGTTTACACTTGTTAAATTTGGAGAGCGCACATTTTCAATCACCTTTGTTGTCAAGGTTTATTTATGAAGATGTGACTTGCTCCGCGATGGAACGTCAAACACTTTTTTTCCTTTTTTAACTTCATCCACCAGGTTCAGGAAGTGGAATCTTGATTGGAAGGTTCTGTCAAAGCTAGTTTGAGTGATGGTTGCCCTTTTCATCAGCATAATCCATAATCCTCACTTCCATTGGCTGCCGTAACTCTTTGTCGCAGCCCCACAGCACACCCTCTCCTGGGCTGACAGCAAAGAAGCCCACTCACAAAGAAGAGACGCTTCTGCATCCAATACTGGGGCCATTTGCAGGCATCTGTAGTTGATATACAGGCTGATGTTCACAAATTATCTAGTCAGGGGCTTTCTTAGAAGCACTTGTATATTGTAACTCACCACCGAGTTTACAGCTTGTCAGCCAAGCCCATGCCCTCACAATCTATGTCAATCACAGCCTGCAACCCTTTACTCAAACCTTCTAGCTATTTCTCACGCCACTGGAGGAAGTTTGACGTCTCAGAAAATTCAAAAATAAATTTGTGTCACAGAGAGAGAAAAAAGAGACAAAGGATTCCTGATTAAACAGCGTTAACATCTGTCATGTTTCCGTACGAAGTCCATTCACTTATGTTGAATGCTAATCTTAATAAAATCAATTACTCAGAGATCCTTTCAAAACCTTTGCTGTTTTATTTATTTTATATCATTTTTACTCCTTAATCGTGAAACGGGCTACATGAGGAGTTACATTGGGTCACAAGTGGAAATCTTACCGTGTTCGATGAGTTGCAATCACAAGCCAATAAGGATAAAAACTGTGATCTTGTGTGCGTGCTGCCTGGTATCCAAGGTTGATATACTTGAACTGAGGACAGAAACATCTTGATCCATGCTTCGCCCAGGAGATGTGAAATGGGTAAAGGTATTTTCTGTCCCTACCCAAAGCAGTGTCACTGACATTAGAATCACTCACATTATACCCTTGGGGTTTTTAACAGGAAATGCTGCCATGTTGTATTTTGCTCAGTGTCACATTAGTGTACGGTCAGCAGCAAGACAGGATAGTCCAGTAAAAGACTGAGACAGGACGAAAGCTCAGCACACATCAACACACTAACGCTTGTTGGCAGGTGGATGAGAAAGGCAGGAACCAAGAAGGTGGTGGCGGATCCGAGGCACAGGCAAGCAGAAGAGCCAGGAGCCAGACCGCTGGAGTCGGTGGCTGTAAAGGCCACAGAGCTGCAAGTCAGATTGTTCAAAGGCACAGCACCGGGGAACAGAATAGACAGGAGGGAGCTAGTCAGAAAGTAGGCCTTTGTTTTTTCTTATGTAACAAATCATTTGCCATCTCAACACTCTTCATGTGTACAATTTGGTGACCTTAGTTATGTTTGGTGTTGGGAGCCCTGGTGGTGCAGTGGTTAAGGGTTCGGCTGCTAACCATGAGGTTGGCGGTTTGAATCCACCAGCTGTTCCTTGGAAACCCTATGGAGCAGTTCTACTCTGTCCTATCAGGTCACTAGGAGTTGGAATCAACTCAATGGCAACAGGTTAGTTACGTTTATGTTGTTCAACCATCACCCTTAATATAAAGATGATGGGATAGTTTTTCTATCACCCTTAACCGAAGCTCAGTGTCCCCTAAGCAGTGAGTCCCCCTTTTTCCCTCCCTCCTGCCAGCCCCTGGTAATTCGTAATAAACTTTGGTGTCTATACACTTGCCATATAAGTGGAACCATACAATGTTTGTCCCTCTGCTCTACACCTGCTGCTGTGATGCCTACCCAAGAGCAAGGCCACTGGACCTCCTCCACCAATGTGGAAAAGCGTTTAGATAATGTTCTCATTGTAAGGGAGGAAATTCAGAGTTGCCAGGCAGCAGGGTGTAGTAACTGACTTAAAAGGATAAACATGAGTCCTTGACTTGAAGGTATCTCTCACCAGAAGACTGCTCCATGGCAATCAACGTGCAAGTCAGCTTGTGTGAAGGAAGGCTGAAAAGCTGAGTCAACTCAACAAGGATTTGAAGCTATTATTCCATAGAGTCCAGGCAGCCTAAAGCCCTCTCATTCAATCCTCCTGAGCTACCCTGCAGTCACAAAAGCACCTCAGTAATGCATCAGGATGCAGGGCTGGAGGATTAGTGGACACCCTTGTTGGAGCTCTTAAAGGAAGGAAGCAGCATAAACCCCTACCCACACACACACAGAGCCCGGTCTTCCTCCCTGAGCCACTGGTTTATGGAGGAAGAACCTCTAATACTCCTGATCTTAGGTTGAGCACCTTGATTTCAGAAACTGTCCACTGCCAAGAAAAAGGAAATTTTAAGCCTTAAAAAGGCAGAAATGTGTAATTAAAGGACTGTATGTCAGGGTTGTCGCTTTCCGGCTATCGTATGTGTTTGGCTCAGTGCTAATAGTGTGCTCTGAATTGGGCCTTTCCACAAATGTTCTTACTCTGTGTCCCTTTCACATCGCAATGAAAAGTTTCCATTCCATGCGGAATAAGGAATTCTAGATTATCATATGGCATAGGGTTTAAATTTTCTTCATGCTTTTGTGTGAATCTGTTTGTTAATACATTAAAAGTAGTTTTACCACAAGGCAAATGGTTCAACACGTTCTCTCTAAGCATAGTGATACCAAGAGCATGCCTAACTAAGTACGTGAAAAGAACAAAACTTAATAATGGTGATTAGGAAACTGGAATAAGATCTACCTTGTGAATAGATTGTTCCCATTCTTTGTAAGGAGGTGTCATTCCAAATAATATTTGAGGAGAATGTATTATCATAATTCAACATAATCAAATATTAGGTGATGGGCCATAAGAGATAGGCAATTAAGTATAGTTGAGAAGCTAAAACTACATACTCTAGACTGGGTTCAATTCCAGCTGCACCATTTACTAGTAGTCGTATTAACTAGTCTTGCTTGTAGGCATTAGGATATTATCACTGAGAGCATTGTACTTCAGGATAGATCTAGAAATGTTCTTTTTGACAATGAATGCAAACCTGTTCCTCTTCAATTTGTCATTCCTGGCATAGCAGACCACGTGATTATCCAATTCAAAATGGTCAATACCAGTCCATTTCAGCTCACTAATGTCTAGGATATCAATCTTCAAGCATTCCATTTCATTTTTGACATCTTCCAATTTTCATAAATTCATACTTAATAAATTCATAAATACTTGATAAATTCATAAATACTTCATAAATTCATACATTCCATGTACTGATTATTAATGGATGTTTGCAGCTGTTTCTTCTCATTTTGAGCTGTACCACATCAGCAAATGAAGGTCCCAAAAGCTTTACTCCATCCACATCATTAAGGTCAGCTCTTCTTTGAGGAGGCAGCTCTTCCCCAGTCCAACCCAAGGGGGTCATCTTCCGGCATGATATCAGACAATGTTCCACAGCTATTCATAAGGTTTTCACTTGCCAATTATTTTACAAGTAGACCTCCAGGTCCTTCTTCCTAGTCTGTCTTAGTCTGGAAGCTCTGCTGAAACTTGTCCACCATGGGTGACCCTGCTGGTATTTGCAATACCGGTGGCATAGCTTCCAGCATCACAGGAACACAAAAGCCACCACAGGATGATAAAGTGACGAATGGTTTTATTGACTATGCAAAGGCATTCGACTGTGTGGATAATATCGAGTTGGGGCAGTTCTACTCTGTCACATTGGGTCGCTATGAGTCAGAATTAACCTGATGGCATCTAACAATGACAACAACATAATTATTAAGTTTGTGTGAACAACTTCTGTTCCAAAATCAGGGAAACAAGTGTCTAAACCATACTTTTAGATAAATCTCTACATTGTGGAAATACCACTGTCCAAAGGTTGCTTAGGATATGGTGCTGAATGGGGGCAAAGGGGCTCAGCTACGAAAAGAACACAGAGAGAAGAATGGATTTGAAAAATTATACCTGCATTAAAAAAAAAGTCCTCTGCAATGAAGAAAAGCATAAGGTATCAGGATTGTCAAGACCTTTTCTCCCACTTCTCTCAAATATTTTTATACTAAGATTCTGAAATCAGAAAGTCATATCACTTAGGTACATTCTTGAGGGACTTTTGCTTTTTTAGAGATCAGAAAAAATGAAAAAATTTAATAATAAATGAAACTAAGGGATTGATGACCTTTTGTTAGTGACAGTATCAAAAATTCATGATCAGTGGAAAATTTGTTTTATGTTGGGAGTTTGGAGTTAGATATGTATTTCTTCCTTCAACATTCATTGCTGTGACTGCTTTTACTTCCCCAGTGATTGAACTAATTTGATATTTTAAGGGTGTAATGGCAGGATTGAGCCATTATCAGAAATGGGTGAAAACATGAGTCCGCTTCTTAATGCTTTGTATTGCCTGGAAGATACAAAAATAATGATGGCGCAAAATATGATTTTTCAGAAACAGTAGGATTCTGGGCAAAAATTACTCCTGTCTCATGATATAAGTTCCTTGTTTCTTCCCAAATACTCAGGACCTTCATGTTCCTATATGGCTATGCAAAGGCTGCCACAGTGTAGTTCATAAATTTGTCTCTCCTCCAAGAGCCCCCAAGTGACTCTGAATTCTTAGCAACATCCTCCCCACAACCAATTGTCTTTGTGCTCAGTAGGGTATCTTGGAGGAAAGATACTTTTTAGAGCAGCTATTTAAGATGTAAGGAGCCTTGGTGCCTCAAGGGCTAAGTGCTCAGTTTTGCTTACCAAAAGGTCAGCAGTTCAAATCCACCAGCAGCTGCGCAGGGGAAAAGAGACCTGTTGATCTGCTTCTGTAAAGATCACAGGCCTAGGAAACCCTATGGGGCAGTTCTACTCTGTTACATGGGATCACTATGAATCGAAATCAGCTCTACGTACCTATCAACAACAACAACAACAGGACCATTGCAAGGTCCCTACGTGGCACCAATGGTTTGCGCTAGACTGTAACTTAAAGATTGGCAGTTCGAACCCACCCCGTTTTACCACGGAAGAAAAGGCCTGGAGATCTGCTTCTATTAAGATTACAGTCAAGAAAATCCTACGGCGCAGTTCTACTCTGAAACGCATGGGATCGCCATGAGTCCGATTCGAGTCAATGACAACTAACAGCAACAGGTCCATTGCATTTTAAAAAAATAAAAATTTATAAACTCAGCTGAATCTCCAATAGTGTAATGAACAGGGAACAAATTTCTAATGCTCCTTTTCTATTTCTAGCCCTATCCAGTATGCAGAAGAACAAGACTCTTTAACATAGTTACCCATTTCTGTAAGATTGCAAACCTCTGAAATAAAAATGTTCAAACTTCTGGGTATTTAGGAACTTGCCTGCTATTTAATACAGTTTTTGAAAATGATCACAATGAAAAAAAATCTTATGTTTATATGTGAACCTGTTTTATCGATGTTTATATTCATTGTCAACACGTCTGAAAGAAAAGTCAATGAATATATTCTATCAGTTTGATACTTGGTCTACACTTAAATATGAGAGAGGAGAAAGAATGGAGAAGAAAAAAATCTGAACAAATGTAGTGTATATTGTTTATCATGATGTTGCTTAATGGTTTTAATTTAGTTGAATCTATACTAATGAATGAAGAGCACTAAAAATTATAAATTTCAGGTAAATATAAAAGGCCACTTTTTCTCACTTAGTTGCTTAACTGATTGTTGAAAGCAAAAATAAGACAGCAGTTTGGGATTTCTAGTGTATTTGGATGCAAGATATAACAATAGAAAAAAAAGAGTGAAGGGGTACATGAAATTCTAGTGTTGAAGGTTTTTATGTTTTTTGTGTGAAATGATGTAACATTAACACTAAGTAGACTGCAATTAGTTAAGGATATATTATATTCCCCAGAACAACCACTAAAGAATAATATAAAGAGTTATAGCTTAAAAGTCAGTAGAGGAATTCACAATGAATTATCCCTCAATTAAAAAAAAAGGAAAGAGATATTGAAGACATAGCAACGAATAACAATAGATACGTTTGATCTTGATTTAAAGAAAGAAAAATGTAATTGACATATATAAGAAAAATAGAAATATGAATCTTGGATATTTAATGACCTTGAGAAATTTTTAGTTTGCTTGCTTTAGCTGAGTAATGATATTTTGGTTATTTTTTTTTTAATGAGTCCAAATCTTTCAGAGAAAAAAATGGAATAATTATGGTCTATGTTTGAAATTGGCATCTAAATAATATGAGAAGGCTTGGTAGTGGATAGGATGCATATGAAAAGGGATTATCCAAGAGTTGGTAATTGTCGAAGCTGGGAAATTGATACACTTGAGTTTAGTATACCATTCTCTTCTTTTCAAAAATCTCTATCATACAAAAGTTAGGGGGGAGAAAACCAACTTCTTGCCTTTGTCCACAGTTTTTCGCTGCCTATAAGGTCTTTCTATCCATTCTGTCTTTGAAAGCTTGTCTCCTCTTGTTTTAAGCTTTATCCCAACCATCACTTCTTTGTGAGTCATTTTTTCCCTCATGTCCTCAGTCTGCCCCAAGTATAATTAATATCTGTTCCCTAATACTTTTTGTCACCGTGTGTTAATGGGACCATGTTTCCCTTGAAACCAGTGTGTTTTTCAAAGTGAAAGAACAACCCCAAAGCGACTCTTGGGTCTGGAAAAAAAGTTGAATAATTTTTAATGTTAAGGAACTCGTATATACATCATCAAGAAAACCCTTCTCTTAAATATCAAACATCATTTATATACTTGATTTCAACAGTGTTTAAGAACTAATCCACAAGATTCAAAATCATAGTTACCTGGTAGTCAAAATTTTTAAAATAATTTCATCACACACAGTATAGGTCAGATACACACATGCATGCACACTTTTGCATGCACACCCACGTACACACGCACAGAGCTCAAGTATGCTAACAGTTTGAATAATGGGGTTACATAGGGCCTTTAATATCTTCTTCACACCCTTTCTTACTAGCAATGTTTTGCAACTATTATTAATTACTTTGATAATCAGAAGAATAAATAAGACTATTTTTAAAGTCAGATATTATCTTTTAATCAGATGATGATAGGGAGAAGAGTCCATTCATTAGACTCAGAAGGGGTGACACTGAAATATGGTGAAAGATAGTTAAATTCAGTGTAGTGATCAATCTTAACATCACTAATGGTGGGACAACCAATCATTATCTGGTGGCGCAGTAGTTAAGTGATATGACTACTAACCAAAAGGTCAGCAGTTCAAATCCACCAGCCACTCCTTGGAAACCCTATGGGGGACTTCTACTCTGTCCTCTAGAGTCAGTCAGAATTGACTTGATGTCAATGGGTTTGTTTTGTGTGTGTGTGATGCAATGTGAAGGACACCACATCACTTATGAAAATCTTTTTCCAAAGATGTGTAATCTGAATATAACAAACTTTTAGGATATATAGTGGATAGAAAAATAAGTTAAACACAGCTCTGATGAATGAGTCACACAAATCCAGACAGTGGGAATATTCTACAGGAAAATAATCCAGGTCTTTTCAACCTGTCACTATTAAGAGGGATGGAGAGTTTCCCACCAACTGGAATGTATGAGTCTTGATTGTAAAACTGTAAAAGACATTTCAGGGACAATTAGGGGAAGTTGATTATGAAGTGAATGTCTCGAGTATTAAGGAATTCATGTTAATCTTGTTAGGTGTCCATAATGGAATCGTGACTGACTATGAAGGTATATGCTATTGTTTCTTTGCAGTACAACGTGAAATATTCGGGAGTAAAATGTCAGGTTGACAGTAGTTGAACATATGCAACAAAAAAATTGAGTCAAAAGTTAAATCTAGGTAACATGTTGTGGTAGTCTAAAACATGGTCCCCCAAAAGATATCCCGCAGAAGCTATGAATGTTACCTGAGATGGGGGGTGGGGAACCTTTGCAGATGTGATTAAGTTAAGGGTCTTGACATGAGGAGATGATCCTGGTTTATCCAAGTCAGCCTAAGTGCAATCATACGTATCCTTAAAAGAGGGAGTCAGGGGAGCTATGACATACACAGAGGAGAAGGTAATATGAAGATGGAGCAAAGAGCAAGATTTGAAGATGCTGGCCTTGAACACTGAAGTGATGCAGCCACAAACAAAGGAATGCTGGCAGCCACCAGAAACTGGAAAAGGTAAGGAATGGATTCTCCTATGGACACTCCTGAGGGAGCACCACCATACAACACCTGGATTTTGGCCCAGGAATAATGATTTTAAACTTCTGAAAGAACTGCGAAAGAACAAATTTCTATTGTTTTAAGCCACCAAGTTTGTGCTAATTTGTTACAAACAGCCATAAGAAACTCATACGTGTTTTTGAGAGTTTACTACAATTTTCTCTCTCTGGATGTTTAAGATTTTTCATAATAAAAAATTTTAAACCCATAAATATTTTGTTTGCAATTATAGTCATTTGAGGGAGCTACAACATTATTTGAAACTCCTTCAAAAAGAAATTTATACATATGCCAAAATGCAGGCATTAACATTGGATCATTGCCTGGATGACCCAATATTAATAATTAATAGTAACATTTTTTAAACCATCATTTTCTCCTTTCTTGTTCTGAAGACAGTTTTCTTATTTGAGAATAATTAAAGTCCTTCATGTGCAAGCTGGTGCACCATGTATTATATCACGGGGATAAAACATGGAGGAAAAAACCTTTCAAGAATCAAATACCCGGAGTCCAGCAAGATGGCTCTCTAGGCAGAAGCACCACGCTGTCCCTCCACAGCAAAGATCCGAAAAACTAAGCCAAACAGAGAATCAACAATCCTGAAACCCTAGAACATCAAATGAAGAGATGAAGAACTCAGCC
>NW_004444038.1:2724172-2753167 GCF_000243295.1 Trichechus manatus latirostris
AAACTATTTGTTCTGTAAGCCTTCACCTGAAGTACAATAATATATTAAAAAAAAAAAAAAAGAGAAGAATCAAATACCCAGGGGATAGAAGAAACGTTTGTAGGCTTTTTTATTTTACAGATATTGTGTATTCCAAGTCATTCTTACTTTTCAGGCTGTGTTTTTTGTGCATTTTGTCTCCTCCAAAAATTATAACATAAGCTACCCAAATTTATTGCCATACACAGAGTGAATTTTGGCAAAGAAACTAGTGGCTTGAAATAAGAATTATGGTTCAGGAAGGTACAGAAACCCCTTCAAGTGATCTATCATATTTTGTATGAGCAATTTTTTTTTCAATCACGAGATATTTTGGCTTGGAATTTAATTACCTAGGAAGAGCAGATGAACTGTTACATCATCACATGCTAAAAGAAGAAAGAACAAAATATGTCTAATTTACAATGAATTTTCAAATTTATTTCCTTTTTTAATGGCACTGGATTTCGCAAAGTGGATATACTCATAAAAGTTGGCATGTATGAACCAAAGTGATCCGGTAGAGATTTAGGAGGAGCTTGAAAAGGGAAAAATTATCCACTCACCCTTTTGTAAGCAGACTTTTTTTTGTCTAAGAAAGAGTACATATTTTTAATCTGTTTGTGGTATGAAATAGAATTTGGGTAGGGGATTGAGAATGAAGGGAGCTGGAAGTGGAGTGAGTGAAAAAATACAGTGGATAATACAAAATATAACTGAGTTTGGAATGCATTTCATTCTTACATTTTAATATCCATGTGTTTGATGTTCTTGTAATTGAAAACAGTTAAGCAGAATTACAAACCCACATTTCAAGGACAGTTATGTCTTGAGAGGCTGGAAAATTGCCCACCTTTCTCAACTTTCCTGTATATTCAACTTCTCTCCACTTTCTCTTCTAGGTTAAGAGTAGTTGGCACATCTCTTACATTAATACAAAGCACTAGCCAAAGAGTTGTCTGCTTCTCCCTCGAACATCAGGGTCTCCTACCTTCCCTGTATGAACTGATAACACCATGGGGGAAATAACATTTATGGATACATATGATTCATAGAATGAGCCCTGGTGGCACAACAGTTAAGTGCTCGGCTGCTAACCAAAAGGTTGGCACTTTGAAACCACCTAGTGGTTCCATGGGAGAAAGGCCTGGTGATCTGCTTCTGTAAAGATTACAGGCCTAGAAAACCCTATGGGGAAGTTCTGCTCCATCACATGGAGTCGCTACAAGTGGAAATGGACTTGACAGCACCTAACAACAACATGGTTAATAGATGGAATAAATCAAACAAACATTCTGCTTGTTTCAGTTTGCAGTGTACTTAGGAACCAACCTATATGCAAAGCAAAATATAAGTCATAGCATAAACTCATGTCTGAGTCTTGTGAAATTTTCTAAATCACCGTGGAATCACCTTGTACAAGGAGACTTTTATAAATTGGCAGAAGCAAAATCTTCAAGGACCGGTCCTTGGAGAAGGATATCATGCTTAGTAAGGTAGAGGGTCAGCGAAAAAGAGGAAGACCTTCAACGAGATGGATTGATACAGTGGCTGCAACAAGGGGCTCAAACATAGCAATGATTGTGAGGATGCCGCAGGACCAGGCAGTGTTTCGTTCTTTTATGCATCAGGTCACTATGAGTGGGAACCAAGTCAATGGCACCTAACAACAATATTTCATTGCTGCGTCCATGTTTAAGTATTTTGCATAAATAGTTTCAGTTTAATATAATAAGGAAGATAAAGGAACTACGTAAACAACACGATAAAATTCTACCGGAGTAACAGAGAAGAGGAATAACTTGTTTATAAATATGAGTACTCAGTATTGTCAGGACAAAAATTCTCCATTAATTCATCTTTGGGTCAGGTGTACTCATAATCAAATTTCTAAAGGGGCTTTTTTAAATAATATAATAAAGTTACTCCAGAGTTCATTTGTAAAGACGTATTTTTAAATAATCAGAACACTCTGGGGAACAAAGAGAATAGCAAAATTCTATGTAATAATTAAAATGGTACGTGGATGATGCAGAAATATAGCGATGGAAGAGTCTAGGCTGGAAATAACTACATATGTAGATATAAGATGAAGATGATGAAGATGACATCACAAATGAATGGAAGGAAATGCATTTATGATTTGCAATGTTAGAGCTGACTAGCCATTTGAAAAACAAATAAATAAATCTGCTTGTTTTTTTTTTTTTTTACCTCACTTCTAACACTAAAATAAAATCCAGATCCCACAAACATTTAAATGTAAACTATGAAGATACTGGAAGAAAAAAATATCTGATTTTTTTTTTGTATAATGTTGGCATGGTAAGTTTTCTAAGCCCAATGCAAAGGCTGCAAAGTAAAACAAAAAAAATTATTAATGGAGATGAAAAAGTAGTTCTCTGGGTCAAAAAATAATTAAATAAAATTTCTGGAGTGAAGGGAGAAACTAAGAAAAATATTTACCACACATATGACAACAGGCTAATTGTCTTGATGTTATGGAACTTTCTTCTAAGTCAAAAGGGAATGAATGACCAATCAAAGGATATAAGGAGTCATTTCACAAAGGATGAAACTGCAGTGGCCAGTGATCATTTGAAAAGCTGATCAAACTCACTAAAAATTGAATTAAATAACAATAAGATATTTTTCAGCTATCAAATTGGCAGTGCCTTAAGAGATTCATAATACCGGGTGTTGGCAAGAATATGGGAAAACAAGCTCCGCCATATGCTGTTAGTAGGAGTATATAATTGGCTAATTTTTTTGGAAGGAAAATTTGCAGTATCTGTTAAAATGTTTAATGTTCATGTTCTTTAATGACTTCTAAGAATTTTTCCAAATGAGAAACTCACAAAAATACACCGAGAAATATGGACAATAACATTTTTGTAACGTTGTTTACAAAAGTGAAAAAATTAGCAACTACTTAAATTTCTATCAATAAAAGATAAATAAATTATACTATAGCCATTCAATGAAACACTATAAAAATATTAAGAAAATGATGTGAATCTATTTATGCTGACATAAAAAGACATCCAAAACATACTATTTAGTATTAAAAAAACCCATTGCCATCGAGTCAATTCTGACTCACAGTGACCCTATAGGACAGAGTAGAACTGCGTTATAGAGTTTCCAAGGAGAAGCTGATAGATTCATACTGCTGACCTTTTTGGTTAGTAGCCAAGTTCTTTTTTTTTTATTTTTATTTTACTTCTGATGAAGGTTTACAGAGCAAACTAGCTTCTCATTAAATTAATACACGTATTGTTTTGTGACATTGGTTGCCAACTCCACAACATGTCAACACTCTCCGTTTCTTGACCTTAGGCTCCTCATTACCAGCTTTCCCGTCCTCTTCTGCCTTCTCATCCTTGCCCCTGGGCTGGTGTGCCCATTTAGTCTCGTTTTGTTTTATCAGTCTGACTAATGTTTGGCTGAAGGGTGAACCTCAGGAGCAACTTCGTTACTGAGCTGAAAGGGTGTCTGGGGGCCATACTCTTGGGATTTCTCCAGTCTCTGTCAGACCAGTAAGTCTGTTTTTTGTTCTTTGAGTTAGAATTTTGTTCTACATTTTTCTCCAACTCTGTCCAGGACCGTCTACTGTGATCCCTGTCAGAGCAGTCGGTGGTGGTAGACAGGCACCATCTAATTGCGTTGAACTGAGTCTGGTGGAGGCTGTGGTAGTTGTGGTCCATTAGTTCCTTAGACTAATCTTTCCCTTGTGTCTTTGGTTTTCTTCATTCTCCCTTGCTCCAGACGGAGTGAGACCAGTGGAGTATCTTAGATGGCCAGTCAAAAGCTTTTAAGATCCCAGATGCTACTCACCAAAGTAGAATGTAAAACATTGTCTTTGTCATCTAGTGCTGCTATAACAGAAATACCACAAGTGGATGGTTTTAACGAAAAGAAGTTTATTTCCTTACAGTAAAGTAGGCTAAAAGTCCAAATTCAGGGCGTCAGCTCCAGGGGAAGCCTTTTTCTGTCTGTCGGCCGTCTCTTCAGTGTTCCCCCGGACTAGGATCTTCTCTGTGTAGGGACCCCGGTCCAAAGGATGAGCTCTGCTCCCAGCACTGCTTTCTTGATGGTATGAGGTCCCCCTGTCTCACTGCTCACTTCTGTCTTTTATATCTCAAGAGATTGCCTCAGGACACAATCCAGTCTTGTAGATCAGGTCCTGCCTCACTAACACAACTGCCACCTATCCTCCCTCATTAACATCATAGAGGCAGGTTTACAACATACAGGAAAATCACACCATACCAGGAATCATGGCCTAGCCAAATTGATACACACATTTTTGGGGGGACATAATTCAAACCATGACAAACATTTTCTTTATAAACTGTGTTATGCCAGTTGAGCTAGATGTTCCCAGAGACCACGGTTCCCACAGGCCTCAGCCCAGTAATTTGGCCCCTTAGGGAGTTTGGATGTGTCTCTGGAGCTTCCATGACCTTGCCTTGGACAAGTTGTGCTGGCTTCCCCAGTATTGTGTACTGTCGTACCCTTCACCGAAGTTGCTATTTATCTATTGTCTATTTAGTGTTTCCCCCCTCCACCCCTCCCCTCCCTTGTAACCAACAAAGATTGTTTCTTTTTGTGTGTAAACCTCTTCATGAGTTTTTATAGTAGTGGTCTCATACAGTATCTGTCCTTTTGTGATTGACTTATTTCACTCAGCATAATGTCCTCCAGATTCATCTATGTTGTGAGATGCTTCGCAGATTCATCATTGTTCTTTATCGTTGCGTAGTATTCTGTTGTGTGTCTGTACCACAGTTTGTTTATCCATTCATCTGTTGATGGGCATCTAGGTTGTTTCCCATCTTTTTGCTATTGTGAATAATGTTGCAATGAACATAGGTGTGCATATGTCTATGCATGTGATAGCTCTTATTTCTCTAGGATATATTCCTAGGAGTGGGATTGCTGGATCATATGGTATTTCTATTTCTAGCTTTCTAAAGAAGCGCCATATCGTTTTCCAAAATGGTTATACCATTTTGCATTCCCACCAGCAGTGCATAAGAGTTCAAATCTCCCCACGGCCTCTCCAACATTTGTTATTTTCTGTTTTTTGATTTATGCCAGTAGTGGCAGGGTGAGATGGTATCTCTTTGTGGTTTTGATTTGCATTCCTCTAGTGACTAGTGAATGTGAGCATTTCCTCATGTGTCTGTTAGCTGCTTGAATGCGGTCTTTGGTAACGTGTCTGTCCATTTCCTTTGCCCATTTTTTAATTGGATTATTTGTCTTTTCTTGTAGAGGTGTTGGATTTTCCTATAGATTTTAGAGATTAGAACTTGTCAGATTTGTCATAGCCAAAAATTTTTTTTCCCTGTCTGTAGTTTCTCTTTTTACTCTTTTGGTGAAGTGTTTTGATGAGCATAATTGTTTAATTTTTAGAAGATCCCAGTTATCTAGCTTATCTTCTGGAGTTTATGTGCTGTTACTGTTTGTATCCTGTTAAGGCTGTGTATTAGGGCTTCTAGCATTGATCCTATTTTTTCTTCTATGGTCTTTACAGTTTTGTTTTGTTTTTTAAATATATTTAGGTCTTTGATCCATTTTTAATTAGTTTTTGTGTATGGTGTGAGGTAGGGGGTCCTGTTTCATTTTTAGCAGATGGAGATCCAGTTTTGCCAGCACCATTTGTTAAAAAGACTGTCTTTTCCCCATTTGATGGACTTCTGGCACTTTTTGAAGATCAGGTGACCATAGGTAGATCGATTTACATCTGGGTTCTCAATTCTGTTCCATTGGTCAATGTATCTATCATTGAACCAGTACCAGGCTGTTTTGACTACCGTAGCTAGCAGCCAATAGTAACCACTGTGCTACCATGGCTCCTAGTATAAAAAAGATAGTTGCAAAACTAGATACATGAAATTATACCATTTTTGTTAAGAAATTATTTATATGTTTGTGTATATATGTATGTGCAACAAATATATATACAGATCTGAAGGAATATACATTAAAATTTTAAGAGTGGTGGATTCGGAGTATTAAAATTATGGAAGACATTTCAGGGGGACCTTGGGATGTAGAAATAGACAGTATGAACTAGAGAAACCAAACCAGGATGATAAAAACAAATAGGTCAGGACGGAAAAACCACCTTAGTGTAAGTAAAACTAAAGAGACGTAAGGTGGGCTAACACTAGTATGTTCTTACTCTCCCTGCACCGTCCCCACCCTCTCCACCACCTGCAACATTCTCTGGCCTTCTCTATCCTACTGGTCTTTGAAAGGCTGAGTCTGTGGACTTGCTACCTTACTGCTTGTTGGATTCAGGCAAAGGGAAGCACTGGCAGGAAGCTGGAGAACAAGAAGTGAAAGGTCAGGGTATTTCTTCCCCACCTCCTTCCTGTTTTGGTTCCTTGTCTCTAGCAGTGCTTGCATCTCCCAACAAACAAACCTCCCTCAGGTGGGCTGCCTTCCATAGCTGCAGTTCTCATCGAGCTTTAGTAATGCCATCTCCTTGCCTTGCCCCCTCCCCCCTAAGACTGTGAAGCTCCCTCCGCTGTTGCTGGTCTCTGGATGCCTCAGCATCCTCGCTGGCTCCCTTAACTCATACCTCTATTAACTGTCCTGCATTAAACCTCAGCATTTTTTCAGAGTTAGGTTCTGTTCCCTGCCATGACCCTGTGTTGTTTGTAACAACCAGTTACAAAATTGATGCTGTTCTCCATATTTTCAGCATAAAGTTTCTTTTTGGATAGGGCATCAGGTTACAGGCTAAATAAGGCAAACGTTGAGGTGACAATTAGAGAGAAGTTTGAACCTGAAGTAACATTGTTCCATTTATTCCAGATAACTTCCTAAAATGCATATCATGGCTAATACATTATAAAATGATCCTAATTAGCTTTCCACTTAAATATAAAACTTAACCCTAAGTTCATTCTTTTCAAAAAGCATTTATGAGGCAACTATAGGAGACACTACTAAGTCAGAATTATAAAAATAAGGGGAGCAGGGGAGCAGGGGAGACCTTAGGGGCCACCCAGTCCAGAAATAACAGTTGCCTTTTTTTTTTTTTTAATTTAATGCATCACCCCCACACCAGACCAAAACCAAGAGAAGGGAGATATTAGGAGCCACATCTAACTGCTTAGCTCACCTCCCTCTTTCTCCTTCTACTGCTGCAAAGAACACCTCTCTTTTATTTCTATTTCATCATGTCTTCCCTCTTGTCTCCAGAAAGGCCCTCATGTCTTTTCTAAACAGCAAAAGAGCATTCTATAAGCCAAGTTCTCCAAGCCCAGTTGTTAGTATGGCAAGCGTGGAAATAAATAAATTTGGAAACTCCACTGTCGAGATAATAGCCCAGCTTACAAGGCTATGATTTTCCTGTTGTTGTTGTTCGTGCCATCAAGTCAGTTCCGACTCAGCGAGCCCACATACAACAGAACGGAAACCTGCCTGGTCCCGCTCCATCCTCACAATCGTTCCTGTGCCTGAGCCCATCGTTGCAGCCGCTGTGTCAGTCCATCTCGTTGAGGGTCTTCCTCTTTTTCATGACCCTCTACCTTACCAAGCATGATGTCCTTCTCCAGGGACTGGTTCCTCCTTGTTATTCTCCTAAACAATTCAATTCTGAACATCAAGAGCTGAGCATTACTTTAATCTCCCTCTGCATTCCTTCAATAACAAACGCCAATCTCCATCTAGGCAGAAAGATGCTTTGGGTCTAATATTCACTAGGACCAAGGACAAAAGCTCATGAAGTGATTTTTAACTATTACCTTTATCATATAGCAAACCAAAGCACAGCATCTGAATTGAAAGCATCCTGTAGCAATTATGTTACGGACGTTCAGAAACACGTCAATCACAGGATCGAGGGCAATGAGAGCCCACCTGGGTTGGGCTATACATTTTGTTTTACTTAATTGAGACATGAAAGTGAAGGACTAACACACAATGGAATTACATGTCTATGTACATAGCCATTGATTACATTTATATGAAACTATCACAGATCAGGAGTTCCTGGATGGTGCAAATGGTTACCCCTCAGTCACTAACCTAAAGGTTGGTGGTTTAAGTCCACCCATAGGCACCTCAGAAGGAAGGCCTGGTGATCTTCTTCTGAAAAAATCAGCCTTTGAAAACCCTATGGAGCACAGTTCTACTCTCACACACATGAGGTCGCCATGAGTCAGAGTGGACTTGACAGCAACGGGTATCACAGATTAAGGTTTGTGTGGTGTTTTTGTATTGGCACACCAGTCATAAACCAACAAAAATTACAAATATTCAGTAGATATGAAAGAGTTAACAACAAAGCTCCCAGAGACCAAATATTATGTTGCAAGACGCTTGAGGAAGCTTGAAAAGGAGAGCGATTCAGACCTTCGGCCGCAGCCTCAGAGGCATCATGCAGAGTAGACTGATAATTATTACTCTGTGAAAACTTTGGCATTCAAAGGGGGCATGAGAATCACATCTCTCCACCTGTCTGTATAGTTTACGCAACAAGAAATAGAAACGTAAATAACAGAGCCATAGAAAGTAAGTTCATTAAGTCTTTTTAGTTGTGGCAAAAAGTTTCTGAATTTTAAGACTGGACTTTTACAGCTGAAAACAAGGCAGAAAATATTTAGTGTTTGCTTTGACATAAAGAAAAAAACAGTGTGAAGCAAAAAAAGGAAGAAAGAAAGAAAAAGCATCTACCAAAGGTGCTATTTGTCCAAACACTCCAAGTTTCAATACTCTTGAAACCTATGTCCCCTTTGATTTCAAACACTGGTTAAATGACTGCATCCAGTTCCAGAAATTTCCTCTTCCCCGAAGTGCCAGCGATACCTGACCTACCCAAACCCCTCTTACTTGTTAAAAAACAAGGAACTATTTTATCAAGTTGAACTAATGAATGAATTTTTTGCAGGTTTCTTTTGAGCAATGGCCTTTCAGTTCAGCAAATACAATAAAGCAGACTCAAATAATGGGGTTGTGTGGGTTGCTAGGGGCAGGAAATATGGTTCTGTAAACCACCGTGCCATCAGAGCTTCAACTTCTAAATGATCGATCTTGGTAGAGGTTGGTTGCTGAAATGTAACAAATGGGACCCATCATCTTATTTAAGTAACAGGCTGCGCTGGCTATTGATGGCAGTATAACAAACCACGCAAAAACAGTGGCTTCATACAATAATGGTCCTTTATTTTGTTCTCAGTCTGGAGGTTGGTTGTGATCCCTCAGCAATGAAGTTCTTGCATGAGGTCACCATCCTAGGGTCCAGGTTAAAAAGACAAAGTAGGCCTCAGCCCTTAGAAAATGGGGCTTAATTTGAGGCTATCCTTGTTTGTAAATGTCCCTACACAAGCACATAGAACTGCACTCATATGGTGGCTGGGGCTTGGTTATCTTGAAGGCATGATGACTCACATGGCTGGTGGGAAGACTCAAACAGCTAGGGAATGGGATAGGTGGGACTCCTTGGGTATCACTCTCACTCAACTACGTGTTCTTCTCACAGGAAGGCCTCAGGTAGCCAGACTTCTTGTGTGCTAAGTAAACCCTCTAGAGTGAGTGTCCCAAGACAGACTGGCAGAAGATACGTGGTCTTTTCCAAATGAGTTTCTGGAAATTCTATAGCATCGCTTCCACAGAATTCTGTTCACGGAGGGGGTCACAAAGGCTCACTCGGGTTTAAGAAAGGGGTCCTAGCCTCCATCTTTTGATGGGAGGTATTTCAGAGAATTTACAGATAGACTCGTTTTAATAACATCACACAGGGATCTGGCACCATTACTATTGCTTTTGGGTGGGGAAAGGGGAAATGTGAAAAAAATCCAAACAAAACCACATAGTCTAGAAGGAAAAAAAACAAAACAAACCCATTGCCGTCGAGTCGATTCCGACTCATAGCGACCCTATAGGACAGAGTAGAACTGCCCCATAGGGTTTCCAAGGAGCGCCTGGTGGATTCCAACTGCCAACCTTTATGGTTAGCAGCCGTAGCTCTTAACCACTATACCACCAGATCTTTTCAAATACCAAGACGGTGTCCTTGGCAGTCGGGCACCAATAGAGATAACCTCAAAAGTGGGGAAAACAAATGGAAGAGACAGAGGTAGGATGAGGAAAAAAGAGAACCAAGCCCCGGACACAATCCCAGCCAGTTCTAAGAGCTTCATCCATACCCACATGATGATAAGAGGGGGTTTTAAAGCTAACACAAGATTCACGAGGCAATTATGCCATAAATTATGTATACTTTTCTTCAAGTATTTGTACATGATTTAGCTCTTAAAAACCTCTGTGTAGTTCTGTGTAGTTCATCCCAGAGCATGAATTCAGTTCTTCTCGACTAATCCTTTTGTTTTTCTTATAAACTCCAAGTTAAAAGAACCTGGTTGGATGTCACAATCAATGTAAAGGTGCCTCAATTTTTATCACCATCCTGGGGTCTAGGTTAAAAAGACAAAGTAGGCCCCAGTCCGTAGAAAATAGGGATTAATTCGGGACTATCCCTATTTGAAAATGTCTCTCTACAAGCACATAGGATTTCAGGAAAGAGGAAATAGTCATTTAACAAAGAACTATTGAGTAATTATGTTCATGAATCAAACTTATGTATATGCTTCAAACAAAGCTATAAATGAACATCCTAGGCATTGGGGCCACCACCAACTCACTGATTTCTGTCTGCTTTCAGCCTTTGCCTTCAAAAAAAAATTCTGATTTGCAAAGAATCCCAAAGTGGAAAAAAAAAGTGAAATATAATCCAAGGCTTTATTATCATTTGTGTATAATTAGAAATAGGGTGAAACAATTGTTGTTAATCAACTTCTGAATAAATCCGTTCAGGAGTATGATATTTGTATATGTTTATTTCATTTAGAAATAGGATCACTAGAAGGTTGAGGCCAGGTGAGTGGTGTTGTTCATCACAGATTTTTTTTTTTTTTTTTTTTTTTGCTGTGTTAAACAATTAACTTGTCCAATACTCTCATTAACCATTACTGTCTTGTTTTATAGATGGAAGAATGAAACTATTCATATAACTGACATCAACCTGGCCACAGAATGCCACCCCCTTCACCAAAGATTGAAAAGCATTTGATCCCTGGCCCCGTATGAGACCATATTCTAATACAAATGCATGAAGAGCATACCCTTTGAAAATTGTTCCAATGCACTGAATTAATGATCTAATCACACTTTTGTCATTATTATGAAGAACCAACATTTGTCAGGTAATGTAATTCCATTTAAATAGAAATGCTCACACAGTTAATGGCTAATTCAGAGAATAAGGTTTTAAAATTCAAAAATCATTTAATGAGCTGTCGAGTAATTATGTCCATGAACACAGCGCTTCCATCTGAGAAACACAGAAGGGCGTTTTAAACACTGAAAATGTTAGGAGCACACACTTGAGAAAAGCCAGCTGCTTTCGTACACCTGCCCTCTATTGAGTTGGTTCCCATCCCAAGTGTCCTGTGGTTGCACAGTTATCTTTCTTTTCTTTTTAATACTTTAGATGAAGGTTTCCAGAGCAAATTAGTTTCTCACTAAACAATTAATACACATATTGTTTTGTGTTATTGGTTGCCAACCCCTCAACGTGTCAACACTCTCCCCTTCTCAACCTTAGGTTCCCCATGACCAGCTCTCCTGCCCCCTCCTGCCTTCTAGTCCTTGCCCCTGGACTGATGTGCCCATTTAGTCTCGTTTTGTTTTATGGGCCTGTCTAATCTTTGGCTGAAGGGTGAACCTCAGGAGTGACTTCATTACTGAACTAAAAGGGTGTCCAGGGGCCATACTATCGGGGTTTCTACAGTCTCTTTGGTTTCACAGTATCTTTCAATCCCCTTCTTTTCCAGGAACAAATTTGTGCAGCTCCTGAGTTCAGTTTAGGCTCTTTGTCTCAATCCCCACCATATTCCAATTTCTCATTTATTGAATTGGCCTACAAGTAAGCATCCACCTCCTCCCTCCCTCTATGTGCGTCCTTCATCATCCAGCATGAGAGACAGAAGCTATTAAAATGTTGAGTCTATCTGTTTAAACCTATGGAGATAGATGAAACGTGATACCTCTTTATGCTTCAGTATCACAAAGGGTCACAGCTGAGGTAAGATAGGAAACCGTGGAAGCAGTGGTATGCTGTAGCTGGCTCATACCAGCAGCTGATAAGACTTGGAATTTTGTGAGGAGGCTATTAAACCGTTGCTGGCTTCAAGTTGGCCATGATGGGAACATTTACACAGTGGAAATCAGCAAACACGACAAACCAGAGCTTTTTTTGGCAGTGGGGGGAGAAAGCCAGTTGTTAAAGACTTCCCAGGACACACTATGCTGAAGAAACAGCAATTTATTTTCTACTATACTGTATACGGAGCCCTGGTGGCATAGTGGTTAAGAGCTTAGTTGCTAACCAAAAGGTTGGCAATTCAAATCCACCAGCTGCTCCTTGGAAATCCTACGGGGCAGTTCTAAGTTCTGCTCTGTCCTATGGGGTCACTATGAGTTGGAATTGCTCAACGGCAACAGGTTTGGTTTTTTTTTTTGTTTTTTTTTTTTTTGGCATACTATATGCCCCTTTCATAAAAATAATGGCACTTAATACTCACATCAACATTGTAAAATAAGCATTATTATCACCTTTTTTTTTTTTTTTTCAGAAAAGCAACTGAAGCTCAGAGAAGTAACTTGCCAGAACTTAAACTACTGTGAAAAAGGGTTATACAGTCTAAATTTGTTTTCTTCTTTACTTCACTAACCTTCCATCTGCTTGACTCTTTTTTCCCATAAAATTTCAGGAGAGGAAGAAATCTTAAATGTTCCCTCGTCCCATCAGCCAGCCACTCTGATTCCTTTTATACAAAGCCCAATAATGCTTATCCCGCCGATGGTTGAACACTTCCAGTGACAGAAAATTCATGGTCTTAGCCCATTCACAGCTGGAAAGTTCTTATTCTTAGAAAGTGCTTTGTAACATTAAATAGAAAACTCCCTTTTACCTCTAACCATTGGTTCTTGCTCGATCCATAGAAAATTTCATTACGAGAGAAGCTGTTTAGGTTTCTGTAAGGTGAGTATTTCAGGAGACCCAGGAAACAGAACAAAGTCGGACGGATGGATGGACGGACCTAAATTTTGCATTTTGCCTTTACATCTATCCATCCATCTATCCTACAAACATTTGTTGATCAGATATGAGCTGGACAGTATGCTATATATATATATATATATATATATATATACACAAAGATGAGGAAGATTAGTTCTTGGCCTTAAATTCACCTACCTGACCTTTGTCACTCAAAGTGTGGTCCTCAAACCAGCAGCAGCAACTCCTGGGAGCTTGTTGGAAATGCATTATGTTAGGTTCCCCCTCAGACCTCTGGACTCATTGAATCAGAATCTGCATTTTAGTAAGACCTCCAAGTGGTTCTTTTGCACATTAAATGTTGAGAAGTCTTGGCCTCAGATGAACTGAACATTTTACTTCTGCAAAGTAATGTGTTCCCCTTATGCACTGTTATTTATATTCTAATGAAGTATTTTTTCTTAAGATCTGGGAAGCAAGTACATAAATCTCTGGAGCTGGTTGTCTTTATCTACCTAATCCTCTTTCTGTTTCAAAGATGTTTTTGGAAAGGTGAAAAAGTTGTTCCACAAATGTTTTGTCTTAAGTTCAGGTCATCTGTCAATGCTCATGGACACTTTTTAATGACTCAAATAAAGAGCTTCCAAAGTGTCCCGTTCCAATATATTGTGTGTGGATCATGTCATATTGTTATAGCTGGATTTGATTGCCTGTTTTTGTTTCTCTGCAGTCTGCATTCAGATTTCACACATTCCGTTTTCCTTTGAGTATTTCCTGCAGGAAAGAACACCGCAAATGGAGAAATTCTATTCTTCACCACAGACAATGTCAGCCCTTGCCGCAGGGCACAGCAGCAAGACTCGTCCTGAGGGGAGAGAGAGAGAGACCTATTTTATTTTTTTCTCCCCACGAGTTACTAGAAGTATTTATCTCATCTTTGAGGGAATGGCCTTTGACCTGGGAATTCATCCCCTAAGAGGTCAGAAGTGTTTTCAGTCTGATTGTTGACTTAATACTGAAATGAGGAAATAGAAACAAGAAAGCAACCACAATAGACACCCATCACAAAGTCAAACCGGATTGTTGTTTGCTATCGTCGATTTTCGACTCCTAGTGACCCGATGTGACAGAGCAGAACTGCCCCATAGGATTTTCTAGGGTGTAATCTTTATGGGCAATGAGGTTTTGGTTTTTTTTTGGACTCTTTACGGGAGCAGATTGCCAGGTCTTTCTCCTGCAGAGCTGCTGGATGGGTTAAAACTTAATCATTGTGCCACAGTAAAAATCCACTGCTGTAGAGTTGATTCTAACTCATAGCGACCCTATAGGACAGAGTAGAACTGCCCCATAGTGTTTCCAAGGAGTGGGTGGTGGAGTCAAACCGCCGACCTTTTGGTTAGCAGCCGAGCTCTTAACCACTGTGCCACTGGGGCTCCATTGCACTACCAGGGCTACTTAAAACAAACAAAACAAACAGGATTAGAGACGATATTTTAATCATTGGACCTTACTGGGGCATTTTAAATGCACAAGTTCGCTTGAAAACTTAAAATATCACACAGCACCCCCCTTTGGTGTACACGTACTGCTATTATACAAAGCCCACCTGTTTTTAAACATCTGGAAGGTGATACACATGGTATACCAACACCCTTTCTTCTAAGAAGGCGTTTTGTTGTTGGAGTACACTAGTTTTTCTCTAATTCTTGGTAATTTTATTATTCAAAAAGAAGTGAGAGCAACCGTACAACATTTACCATAAGAAATCCTCAGAAAGCAAGTCATTCTAAATGGTTGAAATTTTTACCCCATCTATGTCCCAAACCACGCTTGTTTTTACTCTTTTACTTAAACTTCCTTTACTCCTTTTAGTTCTAGAAGGAAACAAAACAATTTTCTAGCAATAGTATCAAACCCTTGCTTTTGTTGTTATGTGTTGGGCGCTTCCTAACTACTTCACGTGCAGTCACTCATTGGATCTCTCAGCAACATTTGAGGCATGTTCAGCTGGCACCCCCATTTTATATCTCACCCAGCCATGAGGAAGCTAACGCTCAACGAGGCTAAGTAACCTGCACAGAGTCATACAATGAACTAGTAACTGGCGGGGCCGGGCGGTCTGCCTGGAGTTGATGGTGTTGATCATGACATTATGCTGACTCTGGTTTCTCATTCAGCGCATCAGCGTGATTGTAAATGATTGTTCTGTGTTTGTGCTGAGGAAAACAACTCTATTTGATTCTCTATCAGACGACTCTAGAATGCTGAGCTTTCTGTGACCTCTTGGCAGTTCTTTTTTTTTTTAAACTGTTCTTCTACCTCCTCCCTTGCTGTGGTCCATTCTTGCTATTGTCCATATGGGTGCCTATCCGGTGGTGTGCTGGAGCCAACCCCACAGTCTCGTGAAAGCTGTTTGCGTGCATCAGTTCCATACTCTGCGTTCAGTGACGCCATACTAGTAACCTGAGATGGGCCACAGTGAGAGTATTTACACAACAGTAATTGGCTAACGCCACAAATCAGGGCTTTTTTTTTGAGAGCTGGTTTAGCAGCACATCATTGCCTATACCCTGCACTTATACCCCCCTTTCCCTTGTAATTTGCTCTTAAGAAACATATATGAGCTCTAGGAAAATCCCTCTGATGTATCCTTATCTTGAAAGTGTATTTATTTTAATGCATGAACTTTGAGATAACTATTTATTTTTGTCTTTAAGGATTTTTTTTCCTCATGTTTATAGATGATCATTTTTTACCCATCTATTAGTAAAATGTACAAATATTCATTACACTAATTATCAAATATTATAATATATATTTATTAAATACTATTCATAATAATATTGTATAAAACCCCAAAAAAATGGTTTCCATCAAGTTGATTCCAACTCACAGAGACCCTATAGGACAGAGTAGAACTGCCCCATAGAATTTCCAAGGGGAAGCTAGTGGATTCAAACTGCCGACCTTTTGGTTAACAGCCTAACTCTTAGCCTCTGTGCCACCAAAATAAGTGTACAGATGTACAAAAAAGATGAGAGAAGTCAAATTCAACTAATAACTTCTCCAGAATGAAAACTTACATCCTTGAACATGATGCTAAATCAATCATTACAGTAAGAATTATTGATATAAATTTTATATCATAAATAATGTCTTCCTTTAGTCTTCAATCATATACATTAATTTCTCTATTAATAAATTAGATGAACACCACTGACATTCTTTTGGATGAATACACATTATTAAAAACAGAAATAACATGCATTTTGGGTGTATTCTAGGAGGGAACTGAGAGACCTCAGATGTTCTTTCCAGCATTATTGGGCTAAGGATTTCATTATTTTTTAAATCTGCGTTCCCTTCTTGTCATTACAGGAAGTCCTTACTCCTCTCCCACCCCATGTGTCTTTGGGATCTCCAGCTCTCACTTTTCTTCAGCCGACTTGAAGCTGCCTAGAAGGGCTTGACCTAGTCATGGTCCCTCACTCCAGCCACTGATTCCATGCAAACTACCACCCTCTAAGTTGCCACTGATACCAGCCCCACACTTAGGAGACCAAAACACCTTCATTTGTCCACGCTTGGGTATACACAAGCAGGATTCAAAGTTACAGTATTTAATTGCTGTATTTCTACAGTATAAAAGCCTCAAAAAGAAAAATAATCTCAAACACCTGAGCCTATAACAAGAAAGGACAGTATTTCCAACTCTTTAGCTGGTGTTAGAATATATTTCTTTAGAAATCCACTCAATGGTTGCTAGCTGCTGTCTAGTCGGCCCCCCAACTCATGGGGACCCATGCGTAACGAGATTGGACTGTTGTGATTTATAGGGTTTTCATGAGCTGATTCTCAGAAGCAGATGGCCAGGCCTTTCTTCCTAGTCTGTTTTAACCTAGAAGCCCTGCATCACTACAACACACACATCTCCACTGACAGATGAGCTGTCGCTGCGCATAAAGTGTATTATCTAGGACTCGAGCCCGGGTCTCCCTCATAGAAGCAGAGCAGTCTACCACTGACCCCCCAGTGCCCTCGTACATCGTTCTATTTTGATGAATGAGGGCAGACAGGAGAGAAACTGCCTTTTACCTCCGCCACCTTCAAGCTGTTACACTTCCTGACACTGTATTGAGTACTTCTATGTGCCAGACCCTACAACAAGGACAGCACGTGCATTATTTCATTTTACCCTCAACGCAGTCTCACACGGCAGAGATTCTATTTTCACCTTGTAGATGAAGCAACTGAAGCTCACATGAATTAGTTGTTCAGATTCATCTCTGTCACGAGCAACAAGGCCCCAGTTCAAATGCAGGTTTCTTTCATTCCAGAGCCCGTGTTCTCTTCCTCCACCCTGCTGCTGTCCCTCTGGATCCAGGGACAGGACTTTGGAACTGGAGAGGACCTTCAAGGTCATCCACCAGAGGTACAGGGTGTCCAGGGAAATCAGGCATATGGAGGGGAAAATCCCTTGTGGACATTAGAAAATTAATCTCTGTGCTTGCACCTTTGAACAGAGAGGGATTTCCTGCTCTGTCATGACCGCCTCTGTGAACCTGGGTAGAGTCCGGCTCTGTATTCCTTTTACTCGTTTGTAAACAAGGTTAATTCTTACCCCCAACCTGCAGATGAAGTATATAATGCCTGTAAAACTCTTTGAGCACATCAAAGAAGGCACTGTATAAATACTACATTATTATACATATTCCCATAGGAAGTATCTCCAGGACCCTTTGATCCATAAATATTTCATTGACTCAGCTCAGCCAAAGCCTTTGTAGACTCTAAGGCACCCTAAGGTAATTGACCACAGAAAGAGTTCACAAAGTAAGACATCCCGCATCCAAATCACAGTTTTCGTCTTACTCCAATTTCAACATGATCATTTTTTTAAAAAACAGTTTTATGTCATCTTTTAGATTGGAAACGTTTAAAAATTAATCACGTTTAAAATCATTGATATAATTTAACAACCATAATTTCACAAGGACTGACACTTTTTTGAAAACTAGTCATTGTTTTCAACATTTAAAAAAGCAACGACTTAAAGTAAGCACAAAGGAACCCTGGTGGTGCAGTGGTTAAAGTGATCGACGGCTAACTGAAAGGTCAGCGGTTCGAAACCACCAGCAGCTCCATGGAAGAAAGATGTGGCCTTCTGCTTCCAAAGAGATTTATAGCCTCGGAAACCCTATCGGGTCACTATGAATTGGAATTGACTCAACCGCAGTGTTTTGTTTTGTTTTTTTTTTGTAAAGTAATCATAGACCTACACATAATTCTAGTTTCAATGCTGTATTAAAAGAATGGAATAAGCACAGGTGCTAACACATTAAAAAATTTTAAAAATCTCTTCATACTTTTTAAGGGGTAAGACACCCTCGAGGAATATTCTGGTCTCTACTCTCAAGATAACTTTTAATATTCCTAGATATACTTTTTTTTCTGCTTTTATGGCTCTTTAGATTTAATTCCATTCCATTTCTAGGAGAGAAGCAACAAATAGACTTTTCACATCATTTGAAGAAGGAAGAAAATGAAATTCTACTCTTTCCCCAAAAGTCAAATTTATTGTTATTTTCTTTACGTCATTATTGTGATGTCTTAATTTATTAGAAAAACCTAAAATATGTTATTTTAAACCAAATTAACTTTATTTATTATAAATCCAAAAAAGCTCCCCATCCCCAAAGTCTAAAGGAATTCTGTGACAATTGACAGTGGGTGATATATTTTTAGACATGAGTATTCTTTAGCAAAAACTATAAATTTTAGTGAACATATGCAAATGCCAATCATTTATGAAAATTACTAAATATAAAGAAATACGTCAGAATTTTGAAGTAATAATAATGGGTCAGAAATAATTAATTAATTAATGGAAACGCGTTCTGCAAAATTAGTTGGTTTAATCTCAACATTTCTGTGGCATCCAGGGTCAGATTAACCAGTAAGCACATTATGCACCAGCCTGCTTTGAGCAAGGTACTCACGGGCTTAATTGTGTTTACTTGCTAATCTGTGGGGAGCAAGTTCACACGGGTTTCACCACGTCTTTGATGTGATGGGAGACAGGCGAAATTGTGCATTGCAGATTGGTGGAAAGGCAAAATTGGGCCCATGGTAACCTGGCTCTGCTGGCATTTATTGCTGACTCAAAATTTAAAAAAAAAAAAATATTGAATTAAAAAAAGCAAACCAAGGAAGAGGAATTGAGGAGGCTGGGAGGATGAATTATCATGTACCCAAAGGTTACATCAGTGGGAGCAACCCTTCCCACTCAGCTTTGTAACAGATGTGGGACTGACTCTTATAAGAAACATTAATCACCACGATCATTAACAAAAACTCATGTAACAAGCATATATTTGCATATGGTATTTTCTTATACCAGCATGGCCACTAAAAAATGCACAATCATTTATTATTATCTTCATATTTTGATAAAGGGTGAACAGTTCTAGAAGAATGCTTTTTTCCTCGAAACACTACCCTCTCTGTTTCCCCAAGTACAATACTCAATTGGTATGTGTTTAATTACGCCCTTTGGGGACCCTGATGGTGCACTGGTTAAGAGTTTGGCTGCTAACCAAAAGGTTGTTCAAATCCACCAGCCGCTCCTTGGAAACTCTATATTGCAGTTCTGCTCTGTCCTATAGGGTCACTATGAGTCAGAATCGACTCAACGGCAACAGGCTTTAATCACACTTCTGCTCAGAGATGTACCACCAAACTTGTTACTACAAATTTAGTGTGAAACCAACAGGATCCTAAACAAATCAATAAAATATTTTAGGACAGGGATAAAATTTTACATTTGATTTTCAAGTCGTTCAGAATCAACTGTACTTATTTAGTAATTTCCAGTTGAAATATTGCTTCATCCAGGATGCTGTCTCATGTTCTCAGAGTTGTCATCTTGAACCATGACCAGTATAAACAAAAGTCATCTGTTTGCCAAGACTTGCTCAATATACACCAGACACATCAAATTTATCGTTTTTATTAGCCCCTGAAACACATCCACTCATTCGTTATGCAAATAATTATCGAGCACATACTAAGTGCTGGGCAATGTTCTAGGTGAGGGGATACAGTGGAGAAGATGGAGCTACCTTCCTGGAGAGAAATGCAGATTATTACCAAGTAAACAATCAATAAGATAATAAATTCAGAGAATGGTAACATTTATGAAGAAACTAAAACATATTCAGAGGTTATAGAGTGACTAGTGGGCTAAGAAGGTTGTCACCTACAGAGGTGGCACTTCAGCAGCAACCTGAATGGTGAGAAAGAGCAGACCATTCAAAGACAGGTAGGAAGAGCATTCCTTGGTTGGGAAAAAGCAAGAGTCCCACTGAGACTAAAGCATGATGAAAAAGGGAAGAAATGAAGTAGGAGAGGAAGAGTAGAACCAGATCATGTGAAAGCATTAAGGTTTGAATCTTAATTTAAATGTAATGGAGAGCCTTTAGAACTTGGATGCAGGAAGTGACATAATCTATTTTACATTTTTACATTAGCATCTGTGTGAAAAAAATAGATTGTCCAAGGACAAGGATGTGTGCAAGAAGATCTGTTAAATACTATCACAGGAGTCCAGCAGAGTGATGGTGGAAGACTGGAGTAGCATAGTTGCATTGGAAATCAAGGGCTATATTAATCTGGGGATCCCTGCGTGACATAAATAGTTTGCTCTTGGCTGCTTCCGAAAGGTCGACAGTTCAAACCCACCCAGCGGCACCACGAAAGCAAGGCCTGGCAATCTGCTTCTGTAAAGACTACTGCCAAGAAAAGACTATAGAACTGGAGAAACCCCAGAAGACATGGCCCCTGGACTCTATGCTAACCAGAACTAAAACCATTCCTGAAACCAACTCTTCAAACAAAGATCAGACTGGACTATAAGGCATAAAATGATACTTGTGAAGAGTGTGATTCTTAGTTCAAGTAGATACATAAGACTAAATAGGCAGCTCCTGTCCAGAGGCAAGATGAGAAGGCAGAAAGGAATAGGAGCTGGGTGAATGGACACTAGAAATCCAGGGTGGAAAAGAGGAATGTGTGGTCACATTGTAGGGACAGCAACTAGGGTCACATAATAATGTGTGTATAAATATTTGTATGAGAAACTAACTTGAACTGTAAACTGTCACCTAAAGCACAATTTTAAAAAAAAAAAGAAAGAAAAGAAAAGCCTGTAGAGCTCTCAGTTCTACTCTGTAACACGGGGGCTGCCATGAGTTGGAATCAATTCAACAGCAACTGGTTTAGATATTAATCTGGGAAAGCAGACACCAAGATGAGATTAAATGTTCAAGGATTTTATTATGGGAACTGCCTGTGTGAAAGAAAATAGGGAGGGAGTCTGGGAAGGCTGAATTTCACCCCTAGTGAAGAAGAGAGGGAGAGAGGGTTAGGTGGAAGCATCCTACACTGCCTTGCAGTTTAAGGAGGGTTCAGCAGAACCTGGGGGAGTCCTTGAGCTGAAGTCCACTGACAAGGAATCTCATGCCTCCCAGGAGTGACCTGCTTTGGCATCTCTGCTTCACTCAGTTGTTGGCATGGAACAGCCCTGGGAGACATGGCTATTGTGCCAAATCCATGCAGCAATGGATTTCAAAGTCAAGCTGGGGCCCTTGGTCAATCACACTCCCTGAAGTAGAAGGTCTGTAGGAGGAGGTGACCAGAGGAGCACTCGTCAGGGCCACCATATATTGGGGAGATGGAGAAGACAGGGATTGGAGACAGTTGAGGTCATGTGAGAAACAGATGAATTTAGGAGACTGATTCAATTATGGTGCATTTATACAATGGAATACTTCACAGCAATCAAAGGAATGAGGAAGCTTTCTATACACCGACAAGGAAAGATTTAGTAAGTGAGAAAAACAAGGTACAACATCTACACAATGGAATGCTATTCAGTAGTAGAAAGGAACACGCTACTGATACATGCAATAATCTGGATGAAGAGCTACAAGCCCAAGCCCATTGCTGTTGAGTCGATTCCGACTCATAAGGACCCTACAGGACAGAGTAGAACCACCTATAGGGTTTCCAAGGAGTGGCTGGTGGATTCGAACTGCCAACCTTTTGATTAGCAGTTGAGCTCTTAACCGCTGCACCACCAGGGCCCCGTGAATAGCTACATGCAGCATTATATTAAGTGAAAGAAGCCAGACACAGAAGGTCATATACTATATGATAATGTCTATATCACATTCTGAAAAACACAAAACTATCGAGACAGAAACCAGATGAGTGGTTGCCAAGAGCTGAGGCTAGCAGAAGAGGACTGACTTCACAGGAGCTTTTTGGTTATGGAACTGTTCTATACCTTGATTTTGGTGGTAGTTATATGACTGTATGCATCCGTCAAAACTCATAGAAATATACATATTTGCAGGGTCAATTTGATTGCTTGTAAATTATATCTCAATAAATATTACATTAAAAAACAAGATACAGAAGAGTATGTTTAGTATGCTACCTTTAAGTGAAAAAGGAAAAAATGCAGAATATGTATTTGTATTTTGTTATATAATTTTTAGAAATCTGGATATGTTACATAAACTAATAATAGTGGTGATCTGTGGAGGGGTGGAACTGAGTACATGTTACAAAGGTGTGGGAGGAAGATATTTTACTGTAGACCTATATGCAAAATACACTTAGAATAAATAAATAAAATCATTCTGAAAGAAAAGAGAAAGGAAGAACTCAAGGAGGAAAGCTAAGTTTTAACTAACAACTGGGTCAATAATTGTGTACTCTTAGCCAAGATGGAGTTGTCTGGGAAGGAGTAAGAAGTATAGGGTGGAGTTGTTAGCTGCTGTCAAGTCGCCCCTGATTCATGCTGACCCAGTTACAAAAGGATCTGATCGTCATGATCCATTTCACAGGGTCTTCACTGACTAATTTTTCAGAAGTAGATCTCCAGGCGCTTCTTCCAAATTTGTCTTAGTCTGGAAACTCCACTGAAACTTGTTCAGCATCATAGCAACACACAAGCCTCCACTGGACAGACAGGTGGTAGCAGCACTTGGTCGGGAATCAAACCTGGATCTCCTGCATGGAAGGCAAGAATTCTACCACTGAACTATCATTGCCCCTATAGGGTGAAGAGGGAGTAAAAATCAAGAGTCCCAGGTTGTACATGGTAAGTTTGAGACACCTACTAGACTTCCAGATAGAGCTGTTGAGCAGTAACTTGACTCTATTAGTCTTGTGTTCTGGAGAGAGCACTGGCTGGGATATAAGTCCTCAGCATATTAGGTGTTTTTTAAGTCATGGGACATGAGGAACTCTATTAGGCAGAGAATGTAGGCATTCCCACATCAAGAAGCCAAGAAAACTAAGACAAGCCCACAAAGGAGACGTGGAAGTGGGCAGTGATGTAAGAGGACAATGAGGAGAGAGTGGTGTCTCAGAAGTCAAGGGAAGACCATGTTTTAAGAATGGAAGTCTGGTCCACTGTGACAGATGTGTCTGAGATATCAAGTCAGAGGAGGACTGAAAACTGATCATTGGATTTGACACGAAGGTCATTCGCGATTTTGACAAGAGCAGCTTTAGAGAAGTATGAGGGGACAAGACTTGGAATGGACTTATTAAAAGGAAAATGGGATGACCTCACTTATATAAAAAGACAAGAAAATGCGAATGTACAGAGACCAAGGTTAATCAGTGGTTACCAGGGGCAGGAAGGAGGTGGAAGGTGGGGGAGGTTAACAGTGATGGAAAAATCATATTGATTAAGGGTAAGGTTGCAGAGCTGATTGTTGCAATTGCTGTAAAATAAGTTGTACAATTGTAAAATGTAGAATTGGCGAAAGTGTGACAGATATACTTACAACAGTGACATAAATAAATAAATAAATAAAGAGTAGCTGCTGAAGCCGCTTATGTACAACCAAAAACTTTATGGGATTTTGTTCCTTTGCTTTGGAGGTTTAGAGCCCCGGTTTCATGGTACATCCAGTTAATTGGCCTAATAGTGTGTTTATTGTTTCTGTTCTGCCTCCTAGTTCACTGCCTAGTGCCTGGGGTCTTCAAAGCTTGCAAGCAGCCATCCGAGTCACAACAGTTGGCCTCTAGTTGCCTGGAGCAACAGAGGAAGAAAGAGAGGCAGGAAGGGGAGGAGGAAATGGAATGTGTGGCTAATTGCCTCTGTGAATAACTGCCTCCCTTGCCATGAGACCAGAAAAAATTGGATGGTGCCCAGCTACCATTACTGAACATTTTAATCAAAGACTCCATAGAAGGATCCTAATCAAAATGGGGAAAATGCAGAACACAATTTCAAATCTTCCTGGATTCCAGGCTTTCTGGAGCCATGGAAGCTGGATGAACCCCTGAAACTACTGCCCTGAGATCATCTTTAAAACTTAAACCAAAAATATCCCCTGAAACCTTCTTAAAACCAAACAATAGTTTAGCTTAACTATTAAAGAATGTCTGCCTTGATCACTCTGCTCTTTGAAGATCTATCAATATGGGATCAAATTGACAACAACAACTAGAAAGATTAGATAGGAAACTTAGTGGGCAGTGAGCTTATGTTAATGGGGGAGAAAAGACTCAAAAAAGGAGGGTGTCTTAGTTATCTAGTGCTGCTATAACAGAAATACCCAAAGTGGATGGCTTTAACAAACCGAAATTCATCTTCTCATCTTTAGGAGGCTGAAGTCTGAATTCAGGGTGCCAGCTCCAGAGGAAGGCTTTCTCTCTGTGTCGGCTCTGGAGGAATTTTCATGTGGCTTGGCATCTCTCTTCCCCCATCTTTGCTTCTGTGGCTTGCTTGTTTAATCTCTTGTATATCTCAGAAGAGATTGACTCAGGATACACCCTAATCCTGACTCATTAACATAGCAAACACAACCCATTCACAAATGAGATCATAACCACAGGCAGAGGTTAGGATTTACAACACCTATTTTTGGGGACATAACAGAGGGTGAGAATGGTTACACAACTGGAAGAATGTAATCAATGTCACTGAATTGTATATGTAGAAATGGTTGAATAGGTGTATATTTTGCTGTGTATATTCTCAACAACAACAAAATAAATAAAATTATTTTAAAAAGAATGGGAGGTGGAAATTGTTGACAGCAAGCAGAGATAACATGGAGTAATCTCCTTTTACAAAGATATTAGATTAAGAAAGAGTTTGTTTGATGTTTGTGTGCAAATTTGTGAGCTAATAGGAATAATACAATGGAGAGGGTTATGTGTTTGCAAACAACTGGAAATTCCCAATTTGAACTGAGTTGTTTCTGAGATGTTGTTTCATAAAATTCCATCTAAAATTTATGTGTACCTTATATATTGCATGAAAGACATACTCCGCTGTGGGTTTAATTATGAATTCATTATGGACAAAAGCACACAACCTCAAGCTCTTTTAAAATTAATAACTCCACACAGAAGTAGCTATTCATTTTCAAATTCTCAGTTTAATTAAGGTCATTACTGCTATTCCAATAATCTAATTTTAATCTGCTTGTAATGTATTTCAGTGTTTTTCTTTCTTGGAAATTAGGTGACCTTTTAAAGTCTGTCCTCCAACGTGCACAGTGGTTTCAGTGGATCTACGATAGTTGTCAAAATCCTTTACCTAAAACCAAAAGGTATTCATTTTAGCATGGCTTTTACAATAGGCATAAAAAAAGAAATTTCAGGGAAGGAGCATGAGAAATGTAAAAACAAGTAAAACACAATTATCTTCCCATGGGAAATTTATAATAAGTGGGAGTTAAAATATATGCATAAATCACTAAAATATGTTATGTGTTAAGTTCCATAAAAGAGGTGCAAACTGTTACAGGAACTTGGAGGAAGGAGAAATCACTTTCCACCCAGTGTGATAAAGGGAGATGTCTCAGTGAGTGTCCTGAAAGGAAACAGAAGGCAAACTCAAATTAACCAAACCAAAAAACCAGTTGCCATGGAGTCCGACTCATAGAGACCCTATACGACAGAGTAGAACGGCTCCATAGAGTTTCCAGGGAGAGGCTGGTGGATTTGAACTGTCAACCTTTTGGTTAGCAGCTGAGCTCTTAACCACTGTAGCACCAGTCAAATCAGGACCTCTTGTAAATAAAAGTTGGAGCCCTGGTGGTGCAAAGAATAAGAGCTCCGCTGCTAATCAAAAGATTAGCAGTTCGAATCCACCAGCCGCTCCTTAGAAGCCCAATGGGACGGTTTTACTTGGTCCTATAGAGTCACTATGAGTCAAAATTGACTCGAGGGCAACGGGTTTTGGGAATTTTTGGAAATAGAGGTTTGGGTGTTGGGAAAGCTGCTAGAAGAGACTGAGGCTAATAACAACAGGAGCTGTTGCCACCCTAAACCCAAAGGGACAAGTGGCGAGAGCAGAAACCAGTTACAGGAAGACAAATCAGAACAGGGACAGATGGAGTTCTGTAGCAAAGCCACAAGCTTTAGTCATAGGATATAGCCAGCCTGAGGGGCCAAGGACTAAATTCCCTGACTTGTCTCTAGTACTTCCTCTGACCTCCTGCCAGGGCTCCACACCCAGAAGCCACAAGACTGAGAATGTGTCTGTGTAGCTTATACAGTTCAGCATCCTGAAGCACAGAGAAGTGTGAATCTGGAAGGGAAAACTGAGGATAGCTGGAACATACGCTTTCATAAAGGAGGTGACATGAGACCTGAGATTTGAAAAATGAATAACTAGGAGGCATGGCCAAGATGGCTGAGTAGTCAGACAAAGACCCGAAAAAACAAGTGATTCAATTATATATGGCAGTCTGGGAGCCCTGAACATCAAAGCAGAGTTGAAGAACCAGACTGAGTGGTAGAGGGAGTGAGAGACCATTCGGAAGCAGTGAGGAGTTGCCAGACCTGACCCGAGGAGAGCCTGAGCCATTCAAGCCTGATCAACTCCAGGGTGTGTGGTGAGGCAGGCAAGGAGCTGTGCTTGGGAGGCACGTTTTCTGTACCAGGAGAGACCCAGTGCCAGAGATTCTACACAGCCACCAAGAACTACTGAGAAGCAGCCCTCCACGAAAGATAAGTACTTGCATACAGCTTACAGCGAGGATCAAAAACACCTCCCTTAGGGAGAAACCTCTCTCCCATTTACCTCCTCGCTCCCTGCTCTGCACTGGGTCCCAGACCGGCTTCAGGAAATGCCGAGTCTCCTGGGCCGGAAGTAGGATCTTTCACATGCCCGGAGCCATTCTCCCTGCCTTGGAGAGTGAACAAATTAACAAACGGGAAAAATATAAACTGTCGGCTCCCCTAAGCCAGGAACCCAGGATAGGCACAGCTCCTTTGCCTGGGCACAGGCATAAGGGATCCACAGACTTTGAGTGCCTTTCCCCCTGCATGGCCTTGTGTGGGCCCATCTCAACAGCGTAGGCCCTGATTACCGCAGTACTACAACAGGGTATATACCTGAAGTCTAACTTCAACTCTTTCAACTGTGAAGTGGCAGGTTCTTGACATTTGTCACTGCTCTGCCCATTAAACAGGGTCTTCACCTACCCACACCAGGGCCTGAGGACTGGTGGCTCCACCCACGCCAACTAAACACCTGCAAGAGGGGCCCATGAAAAAGAGGTGTCCCCCAGTCCTTACAGCCAATAACATTAGGTGCTCATAGTCCAGCTGCAAAACCCACCCATCTATGAGCTCTAGGGAACAGGGACAAGCCTTCCTCCTGGACACTTGAGGGAGGCCGTCAGCCCCCTGCCTTGCTCAGAGTGTGTCCCCCGGCTGCAGCCAGATGCCTGTGCCTACAACAATCACCCCTGCCTGTCTAGGACTGTAAGTGAGAGCCTACACCACATATTTGATGGCTATCTACCTGAGTACCTGAGCTGATTCCATACAGGAGGAATGGGCGGACTCCTGAGCTCACATACCTAGTAAAAGATCTAACCACCTGGTGGCAGGACATTAGAGCTTCAAAGTTGCCAATAATCAAACTAGCTCATATGAGCAGCCTATTTGGGCATATCAAAACAAAACAAGAACCTAGGCTACAGTAAGCAAACATAAAATAAACAAATATAATAATTTATTGATGGCAGGGAGACAACAGTCAATATCAAATCAACAAAGAGGCAATCCATGATGGCTTCAGCAAGCTCCCAAAATAAAGAATCTAGAAATTTTCCAAAAGAAGAAAATTTCTTGGAATTACCAGAGGCAGAATACAAAAGATTAATATACAGAACTCTTCAAGAAATTAAGAAGGAAATTAATCAAAATGCAGAACATGCAATAAAGGAAATTAAAAAGATTAGAGAAGAGCATAATGACAAATTTAACAGGCTGCAAGAATTCATAGAGAGACAGGAAACAGAAATCCAAAAGATTAACAATAAAATTTTAGAATTAGACAACTCAATAGAAAGTCACAGGAGCAGAACTGAGGCAATGGAAGTCAGAATTAGTGAGACTGAAGATAAAGCACTAGACACAAACTTATATGAGGAAAAATCAGATAAAAGGATTTAAAAAAATGGAGAAACCCTAAAGATTATGTGGGACTCTATCAAGAGGAATAACCTATGAGTGATTGGAGTACCAAAATAGGGGGGAATAACAGAAAATACAGAGAGAATTGTTGAAGATTTGTTGGCAGAAAACTTCCCTGATATCGTGAAAGATGAGAAGATATCTATCCAAGGTGCTCATCGAACCCCACATAAGGTAGATCCCTAAAGAAAGTCACCAAGACGTATTATAATCAAACTTGCCAAAACCAAAGATAAAGAGAGAATTTTAAGAGTGGCTAGGGATAAACAAAAAGTCATCTACAAAGGAGAGTCACTAAGAGTAAGCTCAGACTACTCAGCAGAAACCATGAAGGAAAGAAGGCAATGGGATGACATATATAAAGCCTTGAAGGA
>NW_004444038.1:2753267-2782145 GCF_000243295.1 Trichechus manatus latirostris
TAGGAGCTGGTTGAATGGACATGGGAAATCAGGGGTGGAAAGGAGGAGTGTGCTGTCACAGTATGGGGAGAGCAAGTAGAGTCACATAACAATGTATGTGTAAGTTTTTGTATGGGACAAAAGAAAAAAGAATAACTAGAAATTAGGTATGATTTCCCAGGTAGAATTCATTGCAAGAGCGAATGTTGAAAAACGCAAACAAAGAATTATGGTTTGCCTTCAGCTTTGAATATGTGTAGGATTATAGATAGAGATAAGAATATGAGATATAGTTTGGGGGATTTGGGCAGGGCAATAAATATACACTCAAGCTTTGGGTTTGATTTTGTAGAAAATGAAGAATCACTGACAGTAACGAATATGCCAGTGAAGCAAAGAGAAAAGTAGAGAGAAAAAAGACTAGCAGAAAGGAAAACAAGGAGAAATTGCCTCGGAAAAATGCTGAGATGCAGCCAATCTATTTCCTTCTGTCTAATGTTCTCCTTAGAATAACCTAATTAAATCATTTTTATCTGGGCAACAATCTAAATGAATTTCTCAGAAAATCAGAGATGTAGCTACAACCAGAGCATGTCTATTACCATTAGCATGACGAATAAGAAATGTTTTGATGGAACAGAGTGATTACCCTCTTGGAAATGGCAAAATGCACTTCAGAACTTGACCAGACTACAAAAAGTACATAATCTGCATCCAGAAGAAAGATTTTAGAGGATTTATTTAGGAGATGTTAGAGGATTTATACTCAATTTTGTGTTGTTGTCATTAGATGCTGTCTAGTCGATTTTTAACTCGTATTGGCCCCGTATGACAGAGTAGAACTGCCCTACAAGGATTTTTCTAGGTTGTAATCTTTGAGGAAGCAGATCACCAGGTCTTTCTCTTGAGGAGCTGCTGGGTAGGTTCGAACTGCCAACCTTTTGTTAAATAAGCAGTTAACCATTGTGCCACTAGCGCTCTTTCTCAACTTCATAGCATTTTTTCAATTGTCACACCCTACTAATGTGTAGCAAATCTAGTGTACCGATTGCTTACACTGCAAATTCTAGAACTCCGTTAATAATGCTAGTATGTAGGAGACACAGTGCCTTTACTTTTCCCTTAACAAAACAAAATCACACATGTGCATGCGCGCGCGCGCGCACACACACACTTGCGCGCGCGCATACATAGAGGAAAAAAGTCTTCCTTTGCCTATTCTGAAACTATTCTAAGAGACCAATTCACAGAGAAGTAAAGACCTAGTTTTACAAACTGGTAATTTTACAAACTATACAGTCTGGGCTTCCGTTAAGGAAATACTGTGATTTTAAGGTTAACACAAGAAAACTAAAGAGGCGTCATTCTTATGCAAATTGGTTATTCCAAGCCGTTCACTAGTGGAAAGCTCCTTGAATAGTGCCAAAGCTGAGTCGTTAATAAGGTTTGTTTAGTTGCTTCTAGTTGTTGTTGGGTTTTTTTTTTCCCCCTTGGTCTGTTTTATTTAATCAGAGTAAAAGATAACAGAGAAAGAAACAGGGAGGAAGACTGGTGGTGTAGTTTGGAACTTTTAGAAATGTCTTTTTACATTACAAGACGCAGGCAAATTTCCAAGACAAGCAGTGGAGCTGTGAGTAAGAATTGAGTGCAAGTATTGGGAAAACAGCTGTTCTCGGAGTCAGAAGACAATGAGAAAGCACCCCACAAATAAGCACAGACCTAACTTAATAGAATAATCATTGCTTAGCCTGCAAGTGTGATTTGTTTTTACTCTTATGGCAAGATTAATTTTTCGTCTAAACAAAGAAGACATGTTAAACTTACACGTTAAAGACAAAAAGTATTGACAGCCTCTGTAGGTCCGAAAAAAGGCCATTCCTTCTATGAATAAATAAAAACCAGTTGCCTGCAAGTCAATTCCGACTCAGGGAGACATCACGTGTGTCGGAGTAGAACTGTGCTCCATAGGGTTTCAATGGCTGATTTTTCAGAAGTAGATCACCAGGTCTTTCTTCTAAGGCACCTCTGCGTGGACTCAATGCCAACCTTTCTGCTAGCAGCCAAACGCATTAACCATTTGCACTACTCACGGACTCTTTATAAAAGAAGAAATTGCCTAAAAGAGACTGGAGAAACCCCGAGAGTATGGCCCCCAGACACCCTTTTAGCTCAGTGGTGAAGTTACCTTCGAGGTTCACTGCTCAGCCTGGGAGTGGACAGCCCAGTAAAACCATGAGAGTAACGAGGTACAGGAGTCCAGTGACAAGGCCCAGAAGGCAGAAGGGGAGTAGGAAGCTGATGATAGGGAACACAAAGTAGAGTAAGGATATTGTTGATGTGTTGTGAGATTGTTAACCATTGTCATAGGGCAACATTTGTAGTAACTGTTAAATGGGAGACTGTTTTGTCCTGTAAGCCTTCATCTTAAGTGAGAATAACAGCACAATTAGAAGAGCGCAGTCAATGTCACTTAAATGTGTATGTGAAAAAATTTTTGAAAAGGCGTATCTTTGGCTACGTGTATTTTCACCAAAAAAAAAAAAAAAAAAAAGTTGAGAATTTAGAGGGTTAAAATGTTGTGGGGTTGTTAACCAATGTCATAAAACAGCATGTGTGTTACTGTTACATGAGAAACTATCTGTTCTGTAAGCCTTCACCTGAAGTACAATAAAATATTAAAAAAAAAAAGAAGAAATTATTTCAAAAGCATTTATTTCCTATTAAAATAAATGAAAAGAAACAATCTTTTACTCCTGTTTGAACAATAGCATAGGTTGTTGACGCTACATAGAGTATGAGTCTTCACTGAGAAATGAGTTACAATTGCATAAATTTCTAATTTTCTTTTTAAAAAATTTTTTTAAAGGTAGAATTTTCCAATGTTTATAAACGTAAAATAGTTTGCTAAACATTCCACATTTCACACGTATTCATTATAAAACAAATCTAAAAATATTAAGATTGATCCTTTAGACCAGTGTTTATAGCAGTAAAATTTTCTCAGTGTCTTATTGTAAAGTAAAAGGAAAATTTTCAAATAAAAGGAAAACGTTGAGATTAAATTGTTCCCCCCAAAAATGCTATCCTGTTATCCAAACCCATATTTTATCCTATAGTGAGTTTTGCCATACTCTTTCTGCATTAAGCAAATCTGCTGCAAAAGACCTCTTTAAAGTACTGAAAAGAAAAGATGTCAATTTGAGGACTAAGGTGCACCTGACCCAACTCACAGTATTTTCAATTGCCTCATAAGCTTGCCAAAGCTGGGCAATGAATAAGAAAGCTGAAGAAGAACTGATGCCCTTGAATATACCATGGACTGTCAAAAGAACAAACAAATCTGTCTTGAAAGAAGTACAGCCAGAATGCTCCTTAGAAGCAAGGATGGTGAGACTTGTCTCACATACTTTGGACATGTTATCAGGAGGGACCAGTCCCTGGAGAAGGACATCATGCTTAGTAAGGTAGAGGGTCAGTGAAAAAGAGGGAGACCCTCAATGAATGGATTGACACAGTGTCTGCAATAAAGGGCTCAAACATAGCAACGATTGTGAGGATGGCACAGGACCGGGCCGTGTTTCACTCTGTTGTACACAGGGTCGCTGTGAGTCAGAATCGACTGAACGGCACCTAACAAGTTTTGCAGATTTGCCTATGATTTTAAAATAATCATTTATGAGGAAGGTTCTTGGGTTCGTGTGTGAATTACCTTTCACTGACGTCGATTTTTCCTCCATTTACTCAGCAATGAACAATCTCCTATAGCTAGAAAAAATAATAACCACTTTTGAAACTGTTGCCCACATTAGAATTCAGAGTCCTCAAAGTGGAAAGAACAATGGAGAGCCGTGGGTGGCGCAGTGAATTCTGCTTTCTATCAGGGAGATCTGTGAGCCCTACGTGATGCTCCCGGGTCCTCAGTCGGGACTGGAGAGGGGTATCAGGTGAATTCCCGTGCTTCTCTATCGCTAGTCGGTACTCAACTACTGCGTTTTGAGGTAAGTCTGAAGACAGTGCATCCTGTGTGATGTTAAAACGTATCATTCTAAACAGTAATTTTTTTTAGTGTTGAACTTCAGAATTTTGCCCTACATTCCTATCCTTTTTCTTCCCTTTAATTCTTAACTGATGAAAATAAATCTCCTGAGTGACTTATCATCATTTCAAAGAGACTATCACTGTGGTCACATGGCACTCGTGTGAACTATGGACCACAATGACAGGAAAGACGACGCTATAGGACGGCCTGGGGGACCTGAAATGCAATCTCTTTCAGATAGCAATGCTTTGGCGTTTTGAATATAATGGAATCCAAATATTTGCAACAAAAACATTTTTCAAAGAAAAAAATACATTCTTTACATAAGCACCTTTTTAAATGTTTCTTCTAATTTCTCAAATAAAATTAAATGTCAAAGACAATTACTAAAATGCATAAAAGAGATCATATCTACCCCTATCAAATAATTTTCTAGTTTACATTCCTCTAAGTTTTTTCCCACCACAAGGGCCTAGGTAATGATGCAATCATCACCTTCCAAACCAGACATAATTAATAAACTGGAAAATATAACTGGTCATATTTCAGCATTAGGTTACTCATATGCTCTTTACATGACTATCATGGGATTGAAATCTCACACATATTTATTACTTTCCTTATGGAGAATTAACTAATTGATTGTACTTTTCTGATCTCTGGATGAAAAGTGGTAAACTGCTTACGTATTTCCATTTTCTTATTTATGTATTCTTCATATTTAGAAGTCCATAACTTTTTATTTAATTGGCAAGCTGAGAGGTAGGTAGTATTTGTTCCAATCAAGTTTGTTGTTTTTCTCCCTAGTTCCAAAATATAAACACTAATTGCACTCCCCATTTAATTTTTAAAGCTTTCAGTCAATTTCAATGATAAATACGTAATTAAATTCTGGAGCAGAAGACATTTTTTAAAATGTATGTATGCCTCCAATATTTTAACATCAGATAGATGCAGTCCTAAATTTGCATTTGTGTTTTCTTAATATAAAAAGAAAATGTTTCTTTCCAACCTTCCTACTAGTTTTCTTTCCAAATTATTTAAAATTACTTTATAGTTCAAATAATCCACAATAGTGTAATATCTGCTATTTATAGGCATTGAAATGTAACAGTGTTGTATTCACATCTTACCTAAAACTAGACTATTTTGAATAGTGTTCAAAAAGTGCCATTGAATGCCCATTTCAATTTTTCCTATTTGTGAATATCAAAAAAAGCATCACCATAAAAATTCATACAATAATTTATACCCACTTTCTATTTCTCCCTGAATTATGTTATGTAGTTACTTCTAGTAGAAATGCCAAAGTCAAACTGACTAAGAAGACACAATAGCAAAAATGCCTTTCACTTTCGAATGTTATGAAGAATCACTCTGCCTTTAAGTTGTCGTTGTTGTTAGGTGCAGCCGAGTCGGTTCCGACTCGTAGCCACCCTATGAAAAACAGAACAAAACGCTGCCCGGTCCCGCGCCTCCTCATGATTGTTGCTGTGCTTGAGCCCATTGTTGCAGCCACTGGGTGAATCCATCTCATTGAGGGTCTTCCTCTTTTTCACTGACCCTCTACTTTACCAAGCGTGATGTCCTTCTCCAGGGACTGAGCCCTCCTGATAATATGTCCAAAGTATGTGAGACGTAGTCTTGCCATCCTCACTCCAATGAGCATTCTGGCTGTACTTCTTCAGAGACAGATTTGTTCGTTCTTTTGGCAGTCCATGGTATAGTCAACATTCTTCACCAATACTGCAACTCAAAGGCATCAATTCTTCTTCAGTCTTCCTTATTCATTGTTCAACTTTCCCATGCATATGAGGCAATTGACAACACCATGGCTTGGGTCAGGCACGCTTTAGTCCTTAAAGTGACATCTCTGCTTTTCAACACTTTGAAGAGAGATTTTGCAGCAGATTTGCCCAGTAGCAGTGCCTCGTTTGATTTCTCGACGGCTGCTTCCGTGAGTGTTGCTGGGGATCCAAGTAAGATGAAATCCTTGACTTTGATCTTCTCTCCATTTATCATGATGTTGCTTACTGGTTCAGTTGTGAGGATTTTTGTTTTCTTTATGTTGAGGTGTAATCCATACTGAAGGCTGTATGTAGTCTTTGATCTTCATCAGTAAGTGCTCCAAGTCCTCTTCACTTTCAGCCAGCAAGGTTGTGTCATCTGCGTATCGCAGGTTAACTAGTCTTCCTCCAATTCTGGTGCCCCATTCTTCTTCACAGAGTTCAGCTTCTCAGATTATTTGCTCAGCAGACAGATTGAATAAGTATAATGAAAGGATACAACTCTAACGCACACCTTTCCTGACTTTAAACCACGCAGTATCCCCTTGTTCTGTCGGAACAACTGCCTGTTGATCTATGTACAGGTTCCTCATGAGCACAATTAAGTGTTCTGGAATTCCCATTCTGTGCAATGTTCTCCATAATTTGTTATGATCCACACAGTCGAATACTGTTGCATAGTCAATAAAACACAGGTAAACATCTTTCTGGTATTCTCTGCTTTCAGCCAGGATCCATCTGACATCAGCAATGCTATCCTTTGTTCCACGTCCTCTTCTGGAATCCAGCTTGAATTTCTTTATACATCCCCTCAGTTAAGCAGAAACAATGTCCACTAAGGAGCCGTGGTGGTGCAGTGGTTAAAATGCTCGGCTGCTAACTGAAAGGTTGGCAGTTAGAACTCACCAGCCACTCTGTGGGAGAAAAAATGTGGCAGTCTGCTTCAGCGAAGATTACGGCCTTGGAAATTCTATGAGGCACTTCTACTCCGCCCTACAGGGTTGCTATGAATAGGAGTCAACTGGAAGGCAGTGAGTTTGGTTTTGGGGGTTTAATGTCATCTACTTACCTTCATATTAATTGACCACCCCCCTAAAGGGCATTGATATATTCTAAAACAAATTGATCTAAACGTTGGTGAAAAAAAGCCATATTTATCACTACGGTGTCAACAAACATTGATTTCAATATAATTCCAAAGGAAAAGTCTTCAAAAGAAAACTTAAATGGATTGAATTTTTCTTCCAGATTTAGAACTTCTCTCACCACCTCCCTTTTTACCCCTGAAACATCTAGTCACTGTTAAGATTTTAAAGCAAACTCTGCAGCCCGACTTTGTATCCCCAGCACATTTCAAGGAATAATTCTGTAATTCTGCACCCAGGCTCAGCATGCGCAGTGGCTTTAGTCAGACTCAGTGGGGATATTCTTTAATTGAGCTGGTTGCGTTCTGAGCTTTTGCATAAGACTTTAAATTAGCGTTAGGGAGAAAAGTTCACTCAAAACTGGTATTTGAGCTAGACTTTCCAAAATTAGTCTTTTTTAAAAATCACAAAATAAAAAAATGCCCTGAAGAAACTTAACTGTATAACCCAAGGCAGAGCTACACAAAACATATTAGAATGTTCATTCTTTATTGTCAATGTCTATTTAAATAACCTTTTACCAAAAACATGTCAAGAACTGGAAAATCTTATTAGTGAGAGGGGCCATTTACCTTTAGATGATATTTGAAACCCGAACATCCACAACATTGACGGAAGCGTTATTTAAAATGCAGCGGTTGAGGAATATAAAAACAACGTGACAGAACCAAGGGGAAGTGAGCAGCTTGTGCTCATTTTCATTTATTAAAATATTTTCAGTACCATGAGGTCATATCTTTGGATCCATTAAATGTTGTCTAAGCTCATGTGGTGTAACAGTCAAAGAAAAACATGAAAGGCCCATGGAGTTCGTATTTTCAGAGAACCAGCAGAGCAAGTTTTATCACGTTTTTAGTCCTTAAAATAAGCTTGGAATAAAAAAAAGAAGAAGAAAATTAATAATAAAGAAGAAACACATGTGTAATTCACTATGGTCCCCACACAGACATGGAAAACTTCTGCTGTTGAAGCTGGTATAGTCAGAGGGGCAGGATTTGCAGAAAATGTATTTCCTGCAAGTCTGTACCATTGCTATTTGGATTTTGAAAACTTGAAGTCTAGAGAAGAAAGACTTAATGTCTACACTGATCCATAAATCATATCTGTAAGTTTAATCCTCCATTGGTATACTCTTCTCTTGCAGACATTGCTCCATCTCTCCTTCAGGAACAGTTCCTACCCTGATGATTATATTTAAGCTCAGATCTCCGCATTCATCAAAAATAACAACAAAAGGCAAGCAAGTGTTTAAAATTCGCTTAGGTTACAACAGAAACTAATAAAGTCGAATGCTTTGAAATAGGCAATTGAGTGGCTAAGGAACAAGTGTGGAAAGGCAACTTTTCGTTCTACATCCTCTTGTATCTTTTGAACCATGTGAATGTATTGCGTATTCAAACTAAACAAATATGTTTATGTTCAGATTCCTGGACCCCACCCTAGCCCAACTGAAACAGAGCCTCTAAAGGGGGGCCCTGGATTCTTCATTTTAACAAGCTCACCAGGTGAAGTTGATGTATAAGTAAATAAGCGAGAAAGTACTTGTAGAATATAAACAGAGATGGCCCAAGACTGAGAGAACCTTATGTGTAAGGTAATAGAAAGAATGCTGAAAAACTGCCCATTGCCAAAAAGAACCTCCCTTACCAGCCTGCTCTGATGTCTGAAATTCTTTTGTTAGACATTCTGTCTTCAAGATGTGCTTGTAAAATTGCGACGCTGGGGTGGGGTGAAGAGAGAATTCTTGCCTTACCCAAACTCACCCTTCAGTCTAATTTCCCAGAGCTATCTAATCAGCACAAAATCTTCTTTTAAGAAACGGGCTATACAAACTCTCCAAGATTCCATCACCCTTACATGCCCATTGCAATCTGTTTTGAGACTTCATACCTGACTGAACTATTTCTTGAAGGCCACCAATGATTCTTCAGAAACCACGTGTAGTAAGTAACCTTTTCTCATTACTGGGTCTGCTGACTCCATCCTTCTGGAAACTCTGTTCTCAAGAATTAAGTAATAGCCTCCTCTTTCTTTAGTGTTTGCCTCTTTATCTCTCCAGGACCCTTCTCCCTCATTCCCTGGGCCCTCTACCCTCTACCCCACCTTCTCCAGTAGTCTCTATCACACAATTGTTTCGTAGGTAAGTATTTTTTACCCTGTACACTCTTTCCTGAATTATAGGCTTGCTTTTCCTGCCCCACTGAGCAGTTCATCTGGAAGTCTTGTTGAAAACTCAATGTCCACAGCTTCAAAACTGAATGAATGCCCATCTACTCCTACTGCTCATGGCACTGGAGTTGTCCCAGGCAGTGGATTCCATCTTTGGGGGCTTATTTGATCTCTCCCCTTACTCATTCTCCCTAATTCTAAATATTTATGATTGTATATATTTATCCCCAGCAAAAATTTTCCAATAATATTTTCTGTCTTTTTTTTTATTATGGTAAATATATAGATAACAAAACAAGTGTTATTTCAATAATCTTTACGTGTATAGTTCAGTAGCATTAAATACGTTCATCATGTTCAACCATCACCATTAACCATTCCCAAATTCTTCCATCCCCCTTAACAGAAGCTCAGTGGCCCCGAAGAGTTGTGTCTTCCTCCCTGTCTTCCTCCCGCCTTCACCTGGTAAATGGATAATAAATTTTAATCTCTATGCACGTGCCTATTCTAGAAATGTCATGTAAGCGAGATCATATGATATTTATCCTTTTGTGCCTGGCTTATTTCACCCAGCATCATATTTCCAAGCAGGGCTTCACACCAGTTCATTCAGTTCAAATTCAGCACATCTGGGGTGGGAATGCAAATTCTCAGCAGGGGTTTGAACCGGAATGAACCAGTTTGAAGCCCTGTTTTCAAGGCTTATTCATTTGTAGCACGTATCAGAATTTCATTTCTCTTTATGGCTGAATAGATTTCCACTGTATGTGTAGACCACACTTTGTTTATCCATTCATCTGTTGATGGACATTTAGGCTAGTTCAACCTTTCGGCTTTTGTTAATAGTGCTGCAATGAACATGGGTGTACACCCAACATTTCTTTGCTTTCTATTTCCACTCCCACGCTGAGTTCAAGCATATTACCTCTCACTTGGCCTGCAGGAATAATTGCCTTTTCACCCATTTCCTGGTCTCCAAGCATTTCCTAATTCCAATTTGCCCGAGAATACAGTATTTTTTTATTTGAATGCTCTTTGCTTTTTGTTTGTTGCTGTTGATTAATACTCGAAAGCACTAAATGTATACTAGGAACTTGTCTAAAGATCTTATAAACATGAACTCATTTAATACTCACATCAACCCTAATTTAGGAATCAGGTTCCCAAAAGTTATTGAGGTCACATTGCTAGCATATGAGGGATCAAAGATTCAAACCTACACCTGTGCCAGTTCATAGATACACCATCCTCTTTCTTGTGTCTATACCTTTAAACATCTATTACTTCCCTGAAATCTCTGTGTTCACCTTATTCATCCTCATGACCAAAGCCTATTTATCCTTTAAGATTATTTTTAGCTACGTCCTCTGAGCAGACTTTCCTAACTCCCTGCACCATTTCAATCTGAGTTAAATACCTTCCTAAGAATCCCAGTCATACCACCGCCGTACTGACGTACCACTGCCCAGTACTGGAATCTGTCCAGTTACTCAGCAAATACTAATTGAACACCTATTAAGTCCCAGAGTCAAGAACTGAGGTTAAACATGGGTAGGTACAGTTTCTCCTCTCATGAAGCTTGCTGTCTATTAAAATGTAAGATGGTAATTGTTAAAATGAAAATATTTACTGACTGTCGTGTGTTCAGGAAAAGAAAACCATGCCTAGGTCAGCAAAGGGAAAAATCAAGGCCTAAAGAGGGAGGGATATCCTTGGAACACATGAAGAAGTAAGAGATTGCTATCGGGAGTGGCAAATGCACACATCATCTAAGAAAGGTCATAGAAATGCAAAGGCACAGTGGCTTATGATTAGTTCAAAGAGCTACCAATGGTTCCGTGCTATAATTAACGAGAAAGACTAGGCCTGAGCAGGACAGGCAGCCACTTGCTTTACAGAAGATTTGTATCTTTTCTCCTGAATCCAGTGTGGAGCTATTGAAGAATTTTGTACAAGGGAGTGGCACGAACAAATTTTAAAGGAAAAAGACATTTCCGGTAGCAAATTCAGGCAAATTTGTGGGATATGGCAGGAGAATAGGAGAATAGAATAGGAAGAAGCAGTGACTGGGAGCAGGGGGTGGAGAGGCTCAGGGGAATGTAGGCATGCGGATGGTAGAAAGACTGGGGAAAGAACTATTATAAAACCCAGGAATGATGAGCCTTATAATAACTCAATTATTGTCTACCTTCCAAATAGCACAGAAAACATCGGGAGAGTAGGAGCAATGTCTTTCCATCTTTCTGTCTCCAGCACCAGGCCCAAAGCTTGCTATAAATAATTCTAGGACAAATGAATGAATGAATCTTATCAGGGACTTGTGTTTTTACTTATTTTCTTTTAGTCAGATGGGTTGATATTTATAATTCTAGAACATTCTCATATGTAAATTTCTGGGAAAAATTAATATATTAACCAAATTTATGGCCAGATTAATTTTTGATGAGTAAATTAGATCAAATGATAGTCAGATGGTTTCTTAAACATTGCTCAAATTGCATATATAATCATAAGTACGCTGCATATATAATTACAATGTAATCATAAATATTAGTAGAACTCAAAAATAAAGCAATTGGGTTTGGTGCATGTCTTTTAAAAACAGTGTCATAATTTTATTGTTTCCTGGAAAATATTCACATCCCCTAGGACATGAGTCGGAATTAACTCGACGGCAATGGGTTTGGTTTTTTTGGTTTTTAGTACACAGGAAAACACATACCTTATGCAGAACAAAGAATGGGGGAAGAGAACAAGCGAGAAAACTTGTTTGGTAATTATCATTTTAGATCAAAAAATAACCATTGGCAACGTTCACATTTTTCATTGTTTCCTTTTACCACTATTGATATTAAAGAATGAAAAGAACAGAAATTAAAATGTGTTAACTAAAATTTGAAGATGTTCATGTTATGTTAAAACGTCTTTTGCATTTTGAATTATTCTCCAATATAAAAAAAAAAAATCCCTTTTTAACCTCAGATTTTTTTCTTCCCAGTCATGTAAGGGTGTGCTAAAATCATAATTTTAAGCAGAAATACAACCTTAAACATAATAGGAGTGATTTGCCCATTTTTTAGAGATTGCATGGCAGAAGGAAAAAAGTCAAGCCTTGGGAATCACATCGGCTTGGGTTCAAAACCTGGTTCTGTGCGTTAATAACTAGGTGACCTTGGTTACTTATCCCTTTTAGGCTGTTTCCTCATCTGTAATGTGGAGATTATTAGACACTTCCCATACATGACTCCAGATTCCCTGAGCCCCACCTCTTAGTCCAGCCACTGCTCAACAGAACACTTGGGCGCAGCTCCCACCAGCTTTGAATAGGTACAAGGTGACAGATGGCATCTCATTTCAGGCCAGGTTGTCTCTGACCCTCTGCATGTGGTGTCCACAGGGACACCCTCAGCACTCAAGCAGGTGCAAATGGGAAGAGCTGGGTGGCTGACACCTGGTCTGTTCTAACAAGATTTTCCCAGCCTTGACTCATGGGAGGATGAAAGACAGTGCATTAACATTTCCTCCTTTTGCACCCCAGGTAGACAGTGCTTGGATGTATTTCTTAAGCTTTTTTAAAGGGCCCCATGGAATCAGGCATGAGTCACCGTGGTGGTGGACGACTCCAAAATGTACCTTGCACTGACTTTCTTCACTCCCAATCCTGTACGCCTGCTCTCTACAATCATTTATTCACCACAGGCTCTGGTGGCGCAGTGGTTAAGAGCTCAGCTGCCAACTAAAAGGTCACCAGTTCCAATCCACCAGCCGCTCCTTGGAAACCCATATGGGGTAATTCTACTCTGTCCTATAGGATCCCTATGAGTCAAAATCAACTGGATGGCAATGGGTTTGGTTTTTGGTTTGGTTTGCTTTGCTTTCTGAGGAACCTGGGCTAAGACAAAGGATAAGAAGGTCATCTTACAGGGTTGGATAAGACATAAAATAAGACCATATATGTAAATAGAGTACTACATTCCAGGCATTGTGCTAAGCATTTTTGCATAGATTAACATGATAAGTACATGAGGTAGGTGAGGTAAACCATACCTGTTGCTGTAGAGTTGATTCTGGCTGATAGTGACCCTAGAGAACAGAGTAGAACTGCCCCATAGAGTTTCCAAGGAGCACCCGGTGGATTCAAACTGCTGACCTTTTGGTTGGCAGCCGTAACACTTAACCACTACACCACCAGGGTTTCCAGGTGACATAGGCACTGCTATTATCTCCACTCTATAGATAAGAACCCTGAGGCAAAGAGATGGAATGTCTCTTGACCAAGGTCACCCAGCTGTCAGGTGGCTCAGAGCCCACATTGATTCCCATACTTTCAGCTGGTAAAGCACACGGTAGGTGCCAGTGGGGGGGTTACATTTTTAAGGTGTTATTTCAGACTTAACCCCAACTTTGAAGGTTGGAAAATTATGAGGAACAAAAAGGAATACAGAGAAATCAGGGCCGTAAATCTGTTTCCATGATAAATTGGTATGCAAGTGGGCTTTGATCTCCAAGAGCTGAGCCATAAAGACAGATTCTGTTCTGTACACATTGACAGGCAGCAGTGTACCATCCCTACTGGCGTATAAAAATAGTAGTATGACTAAATTGATTTAGATGCTGAATTTTCCTGCTTAAATTCCACTTATCCTATTGACTTTAAGCAAAGCCTTTTGCTTTAAATGTAGATTTCCCCAGTATCTCTTCCCTCAAGGCAACTCCCACTGCCAGATGTCTATCTAACTCATACATACTGGAGCTTGATGTCCACAATCCCCTTATCAAGCCAGACTGCAGCCTTTTCCCCAACTTAAAGGCAACTGATATCTAGCTACAAGAAATAAAGATAGAGCCCAGCAATTAAAACTCTTGGCTTGCAGACCCAGGCTGTGTAAGCAAGATATTGCTGTCCTGACACTAAATGAAGATAAGAGAACCTCTGAGGTAGGAGGGAGCCCAGTCATCAATCGGTTTCCCTTCCAACCTCTGTGCTCAGTGGTCACTTGGGAGCCCCAGGTATCTGAAACTTGGCTGTTACAAACTCAGGAAGTGGAAAAGGATGAGTTGTTGGTGAGTCGGGTTTAACATCACCCTTCTTTCAGTCCCAAAATCAAAACATCAAACTGTCACTTCAGAACGTACGGTAAAACTGAGATCAGAGGCTTTCCTAATCTAAGACCTCTACTCAGGTCTAGACAGGGGTCCCAGGAGCCCCCTCTTACTTCTAGGATCTACAAAGGCCCTAACTTTTTTTTCCCATCTACATTAAAAAAAGAAAAACCCCTTGCATTTCCTCTTAAGAGAAGCAAGTCAGAATGACAAGAATTTGATTTCAAGATAGGCCTTTAAAGTTATCACCCAAGACCATAAAAATTTAACACTTAGCGAAGAAAAACAGAGGCACGTAGAGGATACGTAGTCGGCTGTGAACTTACAGGATTTCTCAAGTGAAAATGCTGCGTATGATTTTTAAATGGCAAAGGCTTACAAAATATTTGGCATTCAGAGATAAGGAAATAGGTTTTCATAACTATAAATAAAAATTATTTTATTTTTCAAAAGCCTGGATGGTCCAATGCATCTTGTGGAGGTAACAGACCACCTTCCCTGATGCCAACAGATGAAGTGTGAAGAGATTCAGAGGTTTCTGGGAAGCTGCTATCCTGCCATACAAATTCAACTGCCAAATCTCTCTGTGAGGGCCAGTTCTTAAACACTGTACCATTTTTTTAAAACTGTGCCAATTTTATTAAGAAGAGGGGAAAAAATATTCTAAATATTATAAAGGACGAGCCAAGAGAAGAGATTAATTCATCTGAATGAAGAACTACTTCACCGGCAGAAGGAAAAACAATTTTGAAAAAAAGCCCAATGAATCTGCTCATGACCTTGACGTTACTTTTAAGTTCATTTTCATAGAAAGATGATCAAATTTTCAACTTGAATGTTTTTTGCAGCTGTGATTGCTTGCTGTTTCCTGAAATCTGGAATTCTACTTTTTGGAAAAAGATAATTTCTGAAGGATCTTTTCGCAGAAGTTTATGGTATATCCCCCTTGGAAATGTGTTTTTTGAGCCCATGGAATGTTACCAGAAGAACAGCTCAGAAATGACACCATGCGTGCATATGTGTCCCTGGAAAAAATATATACATTAAAATTTAAAATAAATTTAGAATACCAAACTTCAAAAGTAAATTAGATTATAAACACAACTCAATTTATCTCAAATTTAAAAAACATTTTGTAGAGTCTGTATTTGCAACCAACATAATATTAATCCCTGTCATTACTATTAAACCGGAGAATAGGTTTGCTGTTATAGCTACAAACCACATTTTTATTTTTTAAAAATTAAACAAATAAGCCAAACCAAACCGAAAACTTCTGCACGATTTACCTAAGACTTTACTAATAGGGAAAAGTAGAAAGTAAGTTAAAGGAAACATTTTTGGTGGACCAACCTAATAATGTTCACCACACAGTTGCTATTTTAATTTAATTCATGGGGAAAATCAACTTAAAAGTGCAGAAAGATTAGTCACTCACAGGGTCTGAACTGTTCCAGTATCATTAGCATGTCATTACTGTCAGGTAAAACAATTATTTCAGCACATGCCCTAAACTTCATTTACACTATATGAAGGCGTCCAAATTTGCATTCCGCTTACTTGCAGGTATTTCTGTGAGCAGGTAACATGTAATATGATACATGAGTCTCATTTTACAAAAGAACCTTATCTGATGGCCAGAGCACTTTATCCTGGCCCCACTTCATTTATTTTGTAAAATTAGTAAATATATAACCAATATATTTTAAAATAATAAAGTAAGTTTCCCAAAAAATAGATCGTATTTCAGAATGTAATGAGATCAAAAGCCGTATTACCCTTGCCAAGAAAAATAGGTAATTATGAGCATTCTATAGAAATATGCATAATATCTGCTCCCATCAAAACCATTTAAACCCAAGCAAGCTTTGCTTTGCATGTAAAAACCCCAACCTATTACTGATTGCAGCAACGCATACCAGGAATAGCAACCAAGATGTAGGCCAACAAAAACATTAAGTTGTCCAAGAATCTTAATTCCTACTCCTTATTTATAAATGTCTTGTGTTTGATGAAAAAGATTACTAAAAGATTGTAAAGGTTCTATTTCTCTGCTTTACTTAAACTCTGGTTTTAAAAAATAATAAAAATAAAAAAATAATTAGAAGGCTGGTATCAAAACTTGTTCAGATTCAAAATCTGCAACCATTTGAAAGCATAATCTAATAATTATTGGCTTCGGAAAGCCCATATCTAGATGTTAAAACTTGGTGTGTTTTGTTCCCTTTTCAAATTGTTGAAACTTCATAGACGAGTTGCCTGTAAAAAAAGTCATGCTAGAGCCATCAGTGTTCAGGTTTATTTTCTCCAATGGCCTTTGAACAGACTTAATAGATATTTTATGCATTTATTGGAAGCATAGATGCTACTACTGTCCTAGTAATAATAAGCTACTTAGACACTAGAGGTTAAAGTTACTTTGTTAAAATCTGTGATCTGTGTGTATTCTACTGTTTGTCTGCTACTTTTAATTTATGTATTAAGTTAATGCGAGCAATATATGATTAGTTAGTAAATGCAAAAAACAGATGATGTTAAAGAATAAAATAAAGGGACTTTGCTTACTTTTTCATCTGTTTTAACACAACATTTGGTCTTGATTCCAAATATAGTAAAGGATGAATTACAGAGAAATCAGAATTGTAAGAAGTAACATTAGAGTTTAATAAAAGTGACAACTTGGTTCAGCTTTATTGAAACAATACTGATGGTAGCATTTAACTCAAAAATAGGTCTAATATGGATTTTTTAACTTATATGATCTTAGAGGGAGGTTTGGGGTTTTTTTTTTTTATTTTATCTTCATTTCAGCAAGTCTAACATCAAATATCTTTCAGTAAATTGCAGTGATGTTAAAAGTCATTTGTAATCAAATTTAGAAATTCACACAATTTATAAAGAAATACTATGAAATGGAAAATATTAACTTTCTATTTTAAAATGCTTTTCTACGTCAAATTTGTCAACAAATAGAGTAATATAAAATATGAAAGAAAAGGATCATATCTTATTTTGACATCAAAGTCTTAGAAGTTTCTAGGACAGGTACTTAAGTCTTTTTTACTGGTACTCTGTAAAAAAGTATTTAAGACTTCAACAATCTATGATTAGTAATATACTTTTTAAACTGTAAGAATTCTTACTCTCTCTAGGACACAAATCCAGTTGCAATTTCCACAAATGTCAATGGTGGAGTAGTAATGAAGATTGCCAGGTAAATTAATTGAGTCATTGTTGTATTTTCTAATAAAAATGGGCATAAATAAAATAAAAGCCAAAAAAGTGAAAGACATCTGAGGCTACTGATTTTGATTCTAGCTTCTAATTTTTAAATGTCTCAGGTTAAGAAATAAACACAAGTTCACTTTCCAACATAAATACTTCTCCTCTTCCTTTCTTTATCATTCACCAAATTAAGATATCAGACATGGTATCTTCAAAGAATTCAGCCAACCAAGATCTTGAAAAACAGATGACAAATACTTATTTGTATAAGCAGCTCATCAACCTGAAATTTTTAAGAACTGATGATGTCTTTCTTTAAAAAAAAAAATAAATGGATCACCTATTTTTTAATAATGCAAAGAAGGATTTCAGCATGCAATCCTGTTAATGTCAATTAATTAACTTTAAATAAGTTGTTCCTTTCTAAGCTGCCTAAAGGAGAAATATTTCCCCGTAGAAGTTGTGAAATGATTAAGTAAACATCTTCTATGTGAAGTTGAGTGTCTTTTTCCTTCACTGCTTTAACACTATTTCAAGTTAATTAGTCCATATGACTAATTACAAAAATACACACGCGCACACATAGACACTGTTGTCCCTTAACACTTCCACGTAGACTGAAATGAGAGCAGATCCCTTGGAGATGTGCAGTACACAGCCTATCCAAGTGTATACAGCAGGCCTATCAATTGGTGTCTTTAATCATTTTATGATTATTATTGCAAGCAAAATTGTGACCTTATGATTAAGTGCCCTTTTGACAGGTCCATACTTTAGATATATTACCTGTATTGTTAGATGCCGCAAAAGAGAACATAGGGCTCATAGCAACAGAGGCTGAGTAAACGCCTCAGTGAGATTCCAAGAGCGTTAGTCGTTTGACAGCGTCTGCTTGTTCACAACAAAGCAAGGGCAAGCTCAGTACTTTTTGATACACGGAAGGACAGGCGCAGACAATAGGCTGATGATACTAGAGTCTGATATATAAGAACAAATGACAACTCTTAAAGTACGCTATAGCTCTGAAATGCTCAAGAAAATCAGAAAGTAATTTTCAAAGACCCTTCCCTGATGTTGCCTTTTATAAAGAAACCTGATCTCCAGAGCCTTTGACTAAAGTAGAGTGTAATCACTCTTTAATTCACTCTGATTTCACCTCAAAAGGGACTCCCAAGTACTCTTCATCCCCGGTCAGCTCTCACCTCAAACCAGAGGAAGACAAAAATGTCAAGTTGGTTTGAAGAACCTTCCCAAATGCTTGGAACTTCTGAGGTATTGACATATTCTAGACTGTATTTTTTTTTAAAAAGAAATTGGTGGTCCTTACCTGCCACGAAATAAATCAGGAGAATTTTAGTTTAAATAGTGCAACATAAAACATGGGCAGCTCTTACTAATGTAAGAAAAAATCCTTAAATTAGGCACAAAATATATATACTTCAAAAATTAGCCCTGTTGTTTATCTGCATTCTCTAAAATCTTTATAAACCAAAAACCAAACCCATTGCCATCGAGTCGATCTCCACTCATATTTATATTAAGCATCAATTGTTTTAAAAAATGATAATAATGAAAGTTATCTTTCTTTAAAAAAAAAAAGAATGAAATATATATTGTGTTTAGAGAGAAAAATCTCAGAATCAGCCTTTATTTCAGGTCCAGAAATGACAGATCCTGCTTAATACATCCCAACCACAAGAAGAAGAAAAATACCTTCGTAGCCATGGTGTTAATTGATAAGTACACTGCTAAATAAAAGAATGGAAAAGAGACAAAAAGGCAGCCAGCGCAGTTAACACTCCAAAGCTGGGGAGCCTGTCCAACTAATCTGCCTCGTTTGTTTTCACAGCTTTGCTGGGAACATTTGCAGGGATGGCCCGGCACTCCCCGCAGAGCCTGAGAGCGAGTGGCGGGCCAAGATACCAGCATCACAATGTTTCACCTGCGCTGCCAGATACTCTGGCAGAAAAAACACACAACAGTTTGTCAAAACAGCCATAAACGCTGCGCGCTCGTTTTTCCCGCAGCCCCCCGCTCCCGGCTGCCAATGTACACGGTCAGGTTTATCTCAGGACTGGAGAAATCCTCTCTGACATTCCGAGCGAGGTGGGGATGATGCGACACACCAAGGGAACAGGCCCGCTCCCCCGGGAAAAGGCTGCGCTAGACAAATGAGGGCGGGTTCCCACAGCACCCAGCCCTGACTCAGCACCTGGACGGTGAAGTGACTCAGCGGCAGGAAACCACCGGGATCAAGCCGGAGCTCAAAGCCTCATGGCAGAGCTGGGCTTTCTAATTCCTCCACACTTTTTCTCTCTCTCACACACACACATACACAGACACGCAGCCTGAATCAGATGATTAAAATAAATAAATAAATACAGCCTATACAGAAACCTCAGGCAGAATCCGCCTGCCTTTGTCTTGCCTTTGTTACCACGCAAAGCGAGCAGCAGGATTGCCTTGGTTGGGTTTCCAATTCATCGCCAGCCGAAGCCCATGTGATAACTTTTTGATTAAGCTCTAAATCTTCGGCACATACCAGCAATGCCTAATTATGAAAGATCTAATAATATACACCACCATTCAGCATCCCTGACGCTATTGGGAGTAAAAAAAGAAAAACTGACACTATATATTACTGCACAGAGGGGTGGGGGGCATTCCCGAAACCTTCCAACGTAAGGGAAGCTGAAGTCTTCATTAGAGACGTACCTAGTGAGAGGGAAAACTGGTTATACACCGGAGCAGTTTGTTTAAAGTAAATTTTTGTCAGGGGGAAGAAAACGTCAAGAGAAGCTTGGCAATTAAAGGAAGCTGAATTGAGATATCTTTTAATTAACATTCTTCAAGAGGTAGAGGATGTTAAAATGTAGCTACTGTAAGATTTCCTGCCTCATCTTCTTCCGTCTTCCTTAGATTATATATTTCTAAAAATATACTGTGTGACAGTTTCACAGGCAAGAGGAAGCATAGGGTTGCTCTATACATATGGAAATCAGCTCACTCAGGCAATACCTGGAACAATGGTGGCAAAATCCGTATCAAAGGAGCTGAGACCTGCAACTCTCTCCCTTTGTGTGAAATGTGTGTGAGCCCTGACTTAATGAGCTCCAGCTAGAGGTGCCACTTTGAGCAAAGAATGCTTGGTAACCTCCACTCTCCACCCCACAGGCTGCCTGAAAAGTACATAAAAGGGGGCTTCTCACGAGAGAGATTTACCATATAAACTTGACACCTGATCAAAGCGTGTGCTTTGGCCTCCCCGAAACAGAAGTGAAAGACACCGAAAAGCTGTCGCTGTACCAGCGATTCCAGGGAGGGCTTCATTCTCACCCTTACATGGAAACAATTATGAGATTCAGCCCCTCCGACCTGCTTCCAAATACACTTTTTAGAGAACAGTAGTGGAATCTGACACAGAATTAAGAGGATATCAATGAAACCATTTTGGTTACACATGCTGATCCTCAACGTTGGCAAACTGGATCAGTTATGGCAAATAAATGGGTGAAGGGGTGGTCCGCCCTTCATTGACCCAAACTCTGCCAATCGCATCTCACCAAAGAACCGCACTGCCAGCTTCTTCTTTGCTAATATTCCAGGAAATATGAGATGGAGGCTATTTCTGAATCTATAAAACAAAAGATCCAGAAGTACAGAGAAGAATTTATTCCCATCCTTCTTCCGGACCTTGACGTCATTCTGTGACTTCTTCTCTAGCTCGGCGTGATTCTCACCGTTGTATCTCTTGGTCTTTGGGACTCAAAAAAAAAAAAAAGTGACTGTCAAGTCGATTTCAACTCATGGTGACCCCGTGTGTGTCAGAGTACAGCTACGCTCCATAGGGTTTTCAAGGCTGTGAACTTTTGGAAGCAGACAGCCAGGTCTTTCTTCCGGGGGGCGTCTGGGTGGGTTCAAACCACCAACCTTTTAGTGAGTAGTCAGACACTAACCATTTGTGCCATCCAGAGACCCTCTTTGGGACTCAGACACTTAAAAAGTCTTACTCTATGGTGGCTTTCTCTAATTCCACTAATTGAGACCTGATGATACAAAATTGATATCTTTTTATTATTATTATTCCCCAATTGAACAAATAACTTGGACTCTTTATATGTTTCTCACCAACAGGCCTGAACTTTCTTTGAAAAACAAATAGACTTCTCCTTTTTCCCCCTAGGTATGTCGGCTGTTTCTCTCAAGACGCAATCTTGAAATCCCTGAAAGCCTCTGAAAGTTAATGTATCACCATAAAGTGGAAGGGTTTTCCTTTTGCCAGGTAAGATTTCGATCCCAGGCTCTGCTGACCCACCCAGGGCGCACACGCACCACCTGACAACAAGCAGAAATCCCTTTCCCTGATCAACAGAAATGCTCCCTGATCATTAAGACAGTTTTCAAAGACTCAGCTAATCATTCGAAATGGCCTCAGATGCGCAGCTAATCTCTCCATTCAAATTTTCTCGTTGTTCTGTTTTTCTCTGGCTGATAACACTTTATCAGAGTGTAGTGGAACTTGACTCTGATCTGGAATAGGGTATTTCAACTAAACATATACATACCTTTGATATCTTCCTTTTGGGAAAGCAAGAGAGTTTAATTGATAAAGTACTGGAATAGGAAACTGGAGCCCTGAAGTCTAGACTCAATTTTGCCATCAAACTATAATCCAATGGGCTTAGTTTTGACCACCACGTTAAATACAAACAAGTGGACAGTTTTACTATAATAATCTTCCTTTAACAAAGTGTGTATAGCTGGACAAAAGGAAAGAAATACAATTAGGAAGTGCTTACAAGCAACCTCTTGGAAAGCACATCTGAAATACTATTTCAAAATTTTTTAATTTTGATTACATTTAAAATTATTAAAACCGCTAAGAAATGGATACACATGAAACTTTTTTTTAATTCTTGTATTTAGGCGTTCCTCATCTCAACTTAGTTCTTGCTTTAAAAATTAAAATGAAGTACATTCTTTAAGATCTCTCTTTTGTAAAAAGCAGGATGAAGATAAGAACTAATAAAAGATATAAAAGATTCATAAATGTTACAAGCACCCACCTACCAAAAAGATTGAGATTAAGGCTCTAAGTATGAGAAGAAACAACTTTTAAAAATTAATGATCCTAAAAATATATAATGATAATGGTAAATGTCATCAGAAGTGTCTATGAATATCACTCCACAAACGTGCTTTTAACAACTTAGTATTTTTTAATAATATATTATTCAGATTGGAGATTAGAGTAACCATTAATTCTTCTCTTTCACCAATAAATGATTTAATTATTCGCATGGGGGGGTTAATAATTCAGACCCGAAAACATCTTTAGTCTTTATAACCTAACCAAGGTAAAAACCCTTTCAATAGCCCACTTCACTTTACCAATCTAACCCCAGTAAAATGAGATCTCTACCACTTGTTCCCACTAAATCTGTTCTACCTTGACAGCTTATTACTTTGTAGATACAACCTTACCAAGAATGCTCTTAACCCCATCATCCTTCTCAATGATGGATTATTATCCATCCCTCCAAGACTGACCTCTCGTTACCCTTAATCAGTGTATCTCACACTGTCCAATCTGCTGCTGGAACATTAATAATCACTTTGGAACAGGAACTTTAGTGGCTTTCACACTGTGGCCTGGGTTCAGCAGAGGGGCCACAGGGCTGCCTCTTTGTCTATGTGTACTACCACCTCCCCCCAACCCCTGAGTTGGAAGGGAAACAGGAAGGGTGCTCAGAACAGCGCCTATTTTCTACGTTTTCCATATTGAAGTTCCAAGTAAACTTTCTTTTGCAAAAAAAGACTCTGCTGCCAACATGACTTTTTGGAAAACCACCGACAGAGGCCGTATTATCTGCTTTATTGTAATGAAATTCATTGAATTTTCCTTCAGTTGGCTGTTGCTACTGCTCACTTCTGCTAACGAGGGAAATTGCCTCTTTAAAACAAAATACACTGGTGTCTGCAATTGCAGATTGTAGCTAGGAGCTACCACCCAGCAAGAAATGTAACGGCTGTGTTAGAACAGATCCGAGCAGTAGATACTGACCTAGAAGAAGACAGGGGAGATAGGAACCTGGAGACTGGCAAGAAAGGAGAATTTCCACATTAAGATTACAAAATGGCAGGGAACAACCTAGTAACAGGTATTTGTCCATTTCGGCAAAAAGACTTTGTTGGAAGGAATAACAATCTTCATATCTTGATAGAAACTATGTCAGTTATTTTTACTGATACAACCTGGGTGTGCTGCCTGTAGGTCCTCAGACCCTCCAGTCTCCTGGTTCCAAATAAAATGGTTCAAGCCCACAGCATCCCCCATTATACCAAGAGCTAAACGCACACACTATACACACACACACCCCCTGTAAAAATGGCATGGCAGGGGGCGGCATCTGGCCTCTTCTAACTTCACAAGGGGAAAGGAGAATCAAGATCAGCATCAATAGCCCAAGGCTAATTGCTATGAGATGGAGGTCAGACAAGGCTCCACCCTCCTAGCTCTTCACCAGTTCCAACACCAGCCATCCCTCCCACGGCACTCTACTTCTCGGTTAGGTTCAGCAATTCTTTGCTATGGCCACGTAGAACTCACAGACCATACTCATGATTATGGAAGTTATTAGGGAAGTAACGGGTTACAATTCGTGTTGACGAATGCTCAGGATACAGTTCGTCCATCAGGACAGCCTCTTTCCAGCCGTGCCCCCAGGCACACCTATCTCTGGCCCCTTGGCCTCTGCCCTGCTTGGGCAAATGTTACACAACTCTTTTAGCTCTGCTAATAAGTGCCCCAACACACCCCACTCCAGTAAGCCTTGGCCCCAGGGTGCTCAGCTCTCTTGCTCAGTGGGTCAGTGAACCTAGCTCTGCTGCCAAGTGCCCCGAGGCACCCCACACCACCAGGAAGCCTCCTGCCTGAAGGCGCTCGTCTCTCTCACTCCATGGGTTGGCACACCCACAGTAGCCGCCTGGCTCCGTGGGCCAGGAAGCCCACCGTGCCATCTCCTGCTGGTCTCCTCTTTCAGCTGGCTCTGCTGCCGATATTTCTCCACCGCTGCTTCTTGCCGTCTCTCGCTGTTTCCAAAGTTACAGCGCGCTCTCTCTCTGTCTTCTGAGTCTAGGAGGTCTCAGCTCAGGGATCCCAGGTCTGATGGATGCAGTCCACTCCTAGCTCTTTTGTCTTGGTGGTAGTAGTTCCTCTTCTGTTCCGGGATTGACTGCTCTTTTAAGCCTAGCAGGATGGCAAAACTGACTAATCCCCTCACTGGGGTTCCATACACCTTATTTACATTATTAGCAAGCTATCCAATCCCCTTGGTGGGCCACAAGCACCTCATTTGCATAATCCTATCCAATCATTTGATGGGAGTTACAAAAACTGTGTCTAGAAGAGCTGTATTAAGTAACTCACTGCACCACACACCTCTAACAAGGGTCACCTTTCCAGTGCATTTGGAGAAGAGGTGTTTTTGTTTGTTTTTGCTTCATTGTTTGCTTGTTTCATCTGCATTGAGGCAGTCCAGTGAGTTGCTCCCAGGTCTGGGTCCTCTGGTTGATGGCTAGTCATGCTCTTCTTCTTTCCACAAAGCTAACACAGGCATTTCTGCATAATGGAATAGACTTCCATTGAAGATTTGGGATAATGGTAGGTACTTACAACACAGAGAAAACAGTATTAAATTGAGGGCAAACTAGAAAATTCATTTACCACTTTCCAATACAGAGAATTTCCCACTGGCCATCTGCTGTATTGCTACCAGCTTCCCAACATAATTCTAAACTTTCCTCTACCGTTCCTCCATCCTCCATCTCTTCTTTCCAGAGCCTGAACTTCCTTCACAATTCCAACTAAAAATTCTAGTTACTCGAATCCATGAGGATAATTAGCTCTGCCATTCTCACTTTTCCTCCTAGGACAAGATGTATATCTTCTCACAGCCTCAGTTGTTACTCCAAAAATTGGGGCAAATAGTTCCCAATCATAGGGTTGTCATAAGAAGTAAATGAAATAATTTCTTTAGAATTTTTTGTGAGAAACGCTGAATGTTATATGCAGGTTATTTAGCACAGTGCTTACTTCTCAGTGCTCCATAAATGATCAATATTACAATTATCTTCCTCATCCAGGAAGTTGTAATAGACATTACTTGACACATCAATATCTAGCTCTCCTTTCCTTCAAGACAGTCATGACCTCACTTTCCGGCCTCTTGCAGTTAGTCAAGGCCACAAGACCAGTGAGGACCCCTGGATTATGAGTGAAAGTGACGTGTATAACATCTGGGCCAAAGCGTAGAAGAACTGGTGTGCAATCGTCATGTTCTCTCTTCCCCTGCCATGACCCAGGAAGTCTAGGGTTGACTTGGTGGTGTCCAAAATTTTAAGGAGCCTGGGTTGATGAGTCTCCAATTGGAAAACAGCTGCCTAGAGAGCTGTTCAGACCTACACCAAGTACAGAGTAACAGAAAGACAAGCTTTCGTTGTGTTATACACCTGAGATTTTGGTATTGTTTTTACTGAAGAGTAATCTAGCCTAACTTCACTAACATCTGGGGGAGGCTTTCAGAAGGTCTAGACTTACAGATATCAATCCAAGATGGACTAAATCCCAGAAAAGAAAAATTTAGAGACCAAAAAGAGAAGCACTTTCTACATCCACAGGACTTTCAGTATAGGAAAAGCTCCCACACGTCTAGGAATCTCACCAGAGGACCAGCAGTATGACTAGCAGGACAAAGGATGTGTTTTTAAAAAGGCCGAGACACCCACCAGCTCCGGCAATGCAGGCGCCGCACTCAACCTTTGGCCAAAGCCTGCATAGTTTGATTTAGCATCCAACCTGGATTGCACAGGGGGACCTGTTTCCCCTATGCAAAGTCTCATACTCCCATGGGAAAGTCTATAAAGAGAGTCAAGAAAAGCAGCTACAAGCAAAGCTATTTTTATTTGGAAGAAGACAAAAGAACGATGACTAATACTTTCTAGGATGTCTTGTCTCTTCAACCCTTCTCTGTGTTTATTATTTGTGTTAATCCCTCGTCTACTTTCCTGCAGTTACCAGCAGCAAGGGCAGAAGTTTATGTGGTTGTCTTAGAAACCTTTGAGCAAAGAAGATGTTTGTCTCCCATTCTCCTGCAAACGTGGAAAGAGAGGGAGTCAGGTAGGAAAAAGGTAGTTGGGGGCACAGGGGATGCGGGGGTGGGGGGGAAGAATGTCACATCCCTGGGGCCATTGGGAGAAAGAGATGAACAAAAAGTGGCCTATGGGTTTCAAGAAATAGGAAGAACTGTCTGAATTGGGTTTCACACCTGAAGTCTGAGGGGGAATTACATCAGAAGCAGGCTAAGAAAGAGGGTGATTTCATACATGATTACCTACACTTAGGACCTGTAGCAGAATTGGGTAATAAATTGTCAGAGGAAATTCTTAGCATAAAGTCAATGAAAAACTAAACTTTTCAAGGAATTTGATGTCATGGTAAAATATCCAAAGATTTAGGAAAATATTAATGTTCTAATTATGGTCTTTGAATAAGATTAGCGAAAGGGTATGTTGATAAAGGAATTATTGAAACAAGTAAGAAATAATATATCAAGTGTGTCAGGCAGGGTTCCAGCAACAGATGGCTCAGTGAAAAAGTTTAACTGAAGCACGTTTACTGGAGGGATTGTTTGGAAGGTGTAGGCAGGGAAACATGGAGGGATGGTGAAATACTCAGGGTCTGACAGAAGTGGGAGGACCCTAGGCTGAAGGGACGAGAGGGGGCGTGGTGTTACCTGAGCCAGTCAGGAATGCCCATGAAGAGGTACGCTGGACAGGGGCAGTGACAACAAAGATATGTAACCCCTGCCAGAACTGTGCAAGGCAGGGAGGAAGCAAAAGGAGTAAATATCCTGACATCTTTCTCCCCCTGCCCTCCAAAATCATGCCAGTGCTTCCTATTGGCCAACTTCAACTAGAAAGCAGAGGTGGCAAGAAAGCCTGGTGATTCATCAACAAAGCTTGATATCCCAGTGCACTTAGCAGGGCGGAAAGGGGTGGAGGCGGTAGAAGTGGAAGGCCATTAGAGAATAGGTAGCACTTCTAGTTTTATCAATTAGAATGTTCCGGACTACAGGTAACCAAATGCCGTGACTTAATGTTGCTTAAACAATAAGGAAAATAAATTATCTCAACTACAAGGCCCCAAGATAAGACTGATTATTTCAGATGCTCAGCAAAATCATCAGTGAACCATGTTTCTTCCCTCTTTCCTCTCTTTGTGATGACTTCAAGCCCAGGCAGCCTCCCACCATGACTGTTAGATGACCTCAGCAGTGGTATGCCAAGGGCAGAATGGTGGGAGAAGTCTGCCCAGGGTGCAGGAAATAAAGGGGTGCATTGTCTACAGGGGTGTAAACACAACAATAAAACTAACTAAAAGATAGTCTGCTTCTTGTTATCATTGTGCACTCACAAAGCTAACAATATCAAGGATAAAATATTCCTCCCAGAAAAAAATTCTTTTGTTCTGTAGACACTAAGTAATTACTGTGGTTATTGTTGAGTTTTAGTAATCCATGGAAGCTTCAAATTATTACTTATCCTTTAATAAACAAAGTATCAGAGAACCACTGGTTCTGTAATTGCCCCAGATACACTTGAAGTCGGAACCACAAGGTAGTTTCAAGAGGAATTTCCTAAAATAGTGGAATTGTTTGAAGTTCACTTCAACCACAGCACATGTTCCCAGTCCTGGCAGTACTAAATATTCCAGCATTTGAACAGTGGCTTTGAAATAAGTAATGGAAAATACAGCGATTGTACAGACGACAGATCTTGAGATACATCAACTCTGTCATTGGATGTGAAAACTTGGGTCTGTGTGCGTGTGTTTAACATCTGTAACAGTGAAACCCTACAAGCCCAAGGTGTGATATTTTTGTTTGACAAGGTGCAAACTTTAATTCCTGCATACATGAACAATTTTACTGAAACTGAATCCTCTCTTCAAAATTTAAGTTTCTTATTAAATTGGTAATTGTTCGAAACTAAAGAACAAATCAAGAAAAGAATGATAGCTCATTGTTATATGATCACAGCAGGAAAAAAATTGTTAAATGCGAGGGGAGGGGTATTAAAAAAAATTGTCTGCCCAGTGTGTCAAATACACCAGGCTGGCCACTGCTCAGTGATTCAAGAGGAAACGTTCGTACCCACAAGCCGCTGTAGAAGAACGTGTGGCGTCTCTTCCCGGCAACTTCTTACCAGCAAAGGAAAGTTTCCCGGAGCTTCTATCTCCAGTCTCATCTGCTGAATTTTAGTTTCATTCTGAGGCTTTTATGTACTACAGTCAAGCTGAATGGGGCGACCTGATTGGCTTATACTACTCAGGACCCAACCCCTGAGAGGTCGCACCTTCCAGAGCGCATAG
>NW_004444038.1:2782245-2811871 GCF_000243295.1 Trichechus manatus latirostris
AGGAGGGAGGCAGGAGGGGGGTACAGGGTGGCTGCTTGTGAGGAAAGAAGGGAAACAGTTACTGGGATAGAAACACAGTATTAGTTGCAATCATTTCATACCATTATTATTTTTTAAAAGTATTCTAAACCTTTATCTGATTTCCTGTTTATTATTTGCACGTGCTCATTGTTTTTCACGGCATAGAGGTCTCGATCTGGGTCTAGACTCAGTGTCGGTGAAGAGGTAACAAACTGCTACAATGCCGAAGGTCTTACCCCCACGTGTGCTTGGCAGACACCCGGGCGCTGGCACAGGGAGGCCTCCGGGGAGCACGGAATAGATGCGGGAGCCTGGAGACTGGCAGCTACCCTCCTGGCGCCGGCCGCAGCCTTCTCACGGGGATCAGCAGTGATACCAGCAACGTGAGAGGCGTCCTTCGTGTTGGTTTTGCAGGTGGGGGATTACAGAGAAGAAGAGGTGAAGAAGGCAAAAGGACTGCTCCAGATCACCTAAGAAACACCTAAAAATATTAATAACTCCCAGAAATAGGAAATTGAGACTTTGGGAGGGACAGTTTTAATGTACTGAACTATGTCTGTGGGGAGCACATGTTCATAACATCTGAATCTTTACTATTAATGGGACCTCATTAAATCCCCGGACCATGGGACATGTAGGAAGCTTGGGTTACAGAATGTGACATATAAAATCACACACACTTATATATGATTTAACTTGAGTGACCATCTTCATTTGCTCCTGCTGCTGTGATAAAATATCACAAAGTGGGTGGCTTTAAAGAATAGAAATGTATTGTTTCACAGTTTTGGGGGCAAGACGTCCAAATCAGGGCACTGGGTTGAGAGGAGGGTCCCTCCTTGTTGGTGGCCCCAGTGTTCCTTGTCATTCCTTGGCTTGTAGACAGCTCCTCAAATGGTCTTTTCCCTCTCGCGCGTGTGTATGTGTGTGTCTCCATATCCATTTTGTTTTTTATGAGACACCACTTAGAAAAGATTATGTTTAAGACTCACCCTACTCCCCATATAGCCTCACTAACATAACATTAAAGAAAACCCTATTTCCAAACAGGACCATATTTACAGGTACTGGGCTTAGGACTTCAGTGTAACTTTGGAGGGGGGACACAATTCAATTCGTAAGAATGACCTTAGGACTGAAATATACATGTTTAATCTATGGTAACAAATGGGCCTTTTGGTTCAAACACCGAATAGGGCATACTACCATTAGTTGGTAGCAGAATATTCATGGAGCAACTGTTAAAGAAATAAATAAGACTTCTTGAATCTGAAATAGAGTTGGGAGGACAAAGTAGAGTTGAATTTTGGATAACTTTTTGGAGTTAAGAAAAGTATTTAAACTAAGTTCCTTTTTAAAACTTGGGCAGTTTACTTAATTAATATTTCTTCCTTCTTATATACCTGGTATATCATTAAATCATCAAAAAGAATTAAATTAGATGCTTAGAAAACAACTGTGTACACATATACTAGTTAAGAACAGAATACCTGACTAACAATGACCTCAGTAAATTGGAGCTTAGACATGCAGAGATTAGTGGTCACTGGCCTTGGTTCCACTGCTTGGCTGATGTGTAATTCCCTTGGCCTTTTCCTAATGACTGTTGCTTCAGTATCACAAGAGAGCACCTCTAGGCATCAAGTCCAAATGCAAGTTAAGAAGAAAGGTGGTGGATGAAGAACTTTCTTTTCTCAGGGTGCGGGGTAAAGGATTTAACTTTACCCAGAGAATTTGATCTTGTCCTTGGTTTCTGAGAGATAATCTCTAAACTTTGGAATTTCCCCAGTGATTGAAGAGTCTTTGATTCAATCAATCACACTTATGCAATGAAGCCCCAATAAAGGCTCTAGGCACAGAAGCTCCATGGGCTTCCTGGTTGGTGAAAGACATGGATATACATGGAAGGATAGTGCATCCCTTTTTGGGTCATGGAAGCTCCATGTTGGAAACTCTCCCAGACCTCTTCCTAGGTGCTCTCCATTTGTATCCTTTTTGCTATGATATGTAATCATAAGTATGGCACTCTCCTGAGTTCCATGAGTCATTCTAGCAAATCATTGAAGCCAAGGGAGCAGTGGGAAGCAGCAAGTCAGAAGCAAGTCGGGAAAAAACCCCAAATCCTCACCTTTTTCTTCAAAGTCATTTATCACTCCCTGGACACTCTCTGAGTGTCTCTGCTTCCTTTTTTTGCCATCCCCTTTAGTCCTCCCTTCTCCCTTGCCCTGTGCCTACCCCCAGGAGAATTTACTCCACAGATGTAATGTTTTGTTTCCATAAACAAAACCACCTACTCTACTTGCCTAGAAACAGCATGTAACGTATTTTTATGCAAATAACGCGCACCTTCTATGCTTGTTTGCCAGTCGTGCCCTTCCCCCTCAAGGTATTTTCATATGCGTCCTATGCTAATTTTTTACAGCAATATATAAAAAGCATTGGCACAGTGGCACTTATGAACATACATCATGGGGAGGGGACGGCGCTGTTGGCAAACAAAAGTAGAAGGCATGCGTTATTTGTGTAAAAATACAGTACTTTGAGTACTGAGTCGTGTTGTCTTTCATGTTTGAACAGTTTTAGTGACACAGCAGTTTCCCCAAAAATATACTCCTATATAGTAAGATAACTGCTTTTCCATCAGAATATCATGAATATTAGGTGAGATAAATATCCTGTCAAATGTAATGACATTCTCCTCCCAGCTCTCTCATAAAGAAATATTGAGAACACATAATTGCCCTCAAAAGATGTCTATTTTATGATAATCATTACCTAAATATTACACACCAGAGACTTGTACTATTAAAAAGAGTTGAAATTACTTAGGAAATATTAACTGTGTTTCACTTAAGCTCTTTGGACCTAATTCATAAAAATTAATTCATGGCTTATAAGAATGATCTCTATTCCTTAATAGAATACTTCTGTAATTCGTCAAATTCTTTAATCCTGTCACCCCTGATCAGGTACACTTCAATTCTAGTCCTTTAGAAAGAAGAAAATGTTAACTTTCAGCAAGTAGAAGAAGCATTATAGTTTGAAACCAGGACCCACATCTCAAAAGATCACAAAGAAACTTACAGGACATGGAGAAAGCAGATTTGAAACTGAAGGTAAACCAGATAACTCTGGCTGTTCAACTCTATTTAGGACTATTTTACGGTAAACCTAAGTTAAGAAAACGCTCGTTTCTTAGCAATCCCTGAGAGTATGTGGATCCTTGCTGAGGCTGGAAGAATGATTTCTAGAATTTTTGTGCACATTCCAAATTTTCCTATAATCATCTCTCCATTGGGTTCTCAGTATCTTTAAGATGTTATTAAGAAGGAACTCTAGGCCCTTTGGGGAGACTTGTGGGTCTATATACTCTTTGCAGAAGAGTCTTCAGGGAAACAACATGTTAAATGTTACGTTATTATTTTCCACAATTGTGATTAAATAGTTGTTTGCTCAATTTGTTGATTTATGTCCGTCTTCTCTACTGGACTATAACATCTATGAGGGCAGGGACTTTGTCTGCCTTGATAACCTCTATATTTTCTCTGAGCTAAGCATAGTGTTTGCCACATGATAGGTTTTCAATCAATATTTTTTTAATTGAAATGCAACATATTTTACTAAATTGACTGTTGTCCTATGAGGGTAATTAATATCAATTCAAGTCACAATACGTTTATTGATTTTCCACTGGAAAAAAAAAGGCTTATAAAAATGAAGAAAATAATACCTTACATTTGTATGATCCTTAAGAGTTCACCAATATCTTTCATGTATACCATGGAATTTTGTCCTCATAACAACCCTATAAGGAATTACGGTACTTTTCCCCTACATTTTATAGATACCAAGATTTCTATACCTTGGATATCAAGAATACCAAGATTTCAAGATATGATTTACATGACACAAACAAATTACATGTTTTTGTACTATTTTGGTATCAGGGTAATGCTGGCCTCTTGTACTTTTCCATTTAGGGCTATTACAAATAGTCCTTCCATGAACTTTTTTGTACATGTTTTTGGGGCACATGTGCATGAATTTCTACTGAGTGTATAATTAGAGTCTAATTGCTGATTCATAGGATTGTCTTACTTAATAACCCAGCAATTAGACTCTAATAGAAGGACTATTTGTAAGAGCAAAAAATTGAAAAAATATAAGAGGCCAACATTACCCTGATACCAAAACAGTACAATAAAGACAACTATAGTATCTCTCATAAACAATGGTGCAAAATATTTAAAAAGTCAAGAACAACAATACATAAAAAAAACAATACCACAACCAAGTGGAGTTTATCCCAAGAATGCAAGGTTGGTTCAATATTTGAAAATGTTAACAGTGTAAAGAAAAATAACCACATTGTATCAATTGATGGATAAAAAATATTTTACAAAACTCAACTTTCATTCATAATTTAAAAAGAAAAAAAAACTTTTCAGCTAGGAATAAAAGGGAATTTCTGATACAGGGCATCTGCAAAAAAACTTCAGCTAACATCATACTTAGTAGTGAAAGTCTAATTTCTCCCTAAGATTGACGTAGTAGGATTAATTATGTCCCCCTAAAAGATATGTTCAAGTCCTAACCCCTGGCACTTGTGAATGTGACCCTAATTGTAAAAGGATCTTTTCAGATAGTTGAGATGAGGTCATACTGGATTAGTTGTTGTTAGGTGCCATCAAGTCAGTTCTGACTCATAGTGACCCCATGTACAACAGAATGAAACCCTGCCCAATCCTGCACCATCCCCATAATTGTTGCTATGTTTGAGCCCATTGTTGCAGCCACTGTGTGAATACATCTTGTTGAGGATCTTCCCCTTTTTCGTTGACCCTCTATTTTACCAAGCATGACGTTCTTCTCCAGGGACTGGTCCCTCCTGATAACATGTCCAAATTACATGAGACTAAGTTTCTCACCATCCTAGCTTCTAAGGCGCATTCTGACTGTACATGGATTAGGTGGGTCCTAAATCCATGACCACTGTCCTTATAAGGAGGGAGAGACTTGGAGACAACTGTGACATGCACAGGGAAGAAGGTCATGTGAAGACAGAGGCAGAGATTGTAGTGTCGCAGCTACAAGCCAAGAAATTCCAAGAACTGCTAACAAATACCAGCAGCTAGGAGAGAGCCAAGGAACAGATTCTCCCTCACAGTCTCCAGAGAAATCAATACTGCCAACACCTTAATTTTGGATCTCTAGCCTCCAGGACCATGAGAAAATAAATTTCTGTTATTTTAAGCCACCTAGTTTGTGGTCATTTATTGCAAGAGCCCTAGAAAACAGATACAACTGGGAACAGGTCAAAGATGTCATCTCTCACCACTGCTGTTGATTATCATACTGGAAGCCCTAGACAACTCAATAAGATAAGAAAAACAAATATAGGCATCCAGATTGAAAAATAAATAAACAAAACTGTCCCTATTTGCGGACAACATGATTGTCTATATAAAAACTCCCAAGGAATCTTAGAGAGAGAGAAGGGAGAGAGGAAGGAAAACTTTCTAAAACTAATAAGTGAATTTAGCAAGATAGCAGGATACAAAATTGGCACACAAAAATCCATTGTATTTCTATATACTAGCAATAAACAACTGGAAACTGAAGTTTTAAAAAGCAATGCCATTAACAAAACTCCACTTTGGTATAAAATTAAACACACACTTACCATATGACCAGTAATGCTACTCTTCAGCATTTACCCTGACAAATAAAAACCTATTTTCACCCAAAAACATGTATACAAATGTCTATAGCAGCTCTATTCAAAATCATCAAAAAGTAGAAACAACTCAAATGTTCTCCAACAGATAAATGGATAAACAAACTCTTGTACCGCAATAAAATGGAATATTACTCACCAAGAGAAGGAATGAACTAAATATATGCAACAACTTGGATGAATCTCAAAGTCATTAGGTTCATTATGATTGGTAAAAGAAGCCAGTCTCACAGGTTATATACTGTTTGGTTCCATGACATGACATTCTCAAAATGAGAAAACTATATAGTAGTGACAGAGGACAGATCAGTGGTTGTCAGAGTTTAGGGTGGTTATGACAAATAATAGTAGCATGGAGCAGAAGAAGTAGATGGTGCCCATCTACCACCAATGACCACCCTGACAGGGAAAACGACAGAGAGTCCCTGATGGAGCAGGAGAAAGGTGGGGTGCACAACTCAAATTCTAGTAAAAAGACCAGACTTAATGGTCTGACGGAGACTGGAGGAATCCCAGAAGGCATGGCCCCCGGACTCTCTGTCAACCCAGAACTAAAACCATTCCCAAGGCCAACTCTTCAGACAAAGATTAGACTGGACTATGGGACATAAAATGATACTCGTGAGGAGTGTCTCTTAGCTCAAGTAGATACATGAGACTAAATAGGCAGCTTCTAACCGGAGGTGAGATGAAAAGGCAAAGAGGGTTAGGAGCTGGTTGAATGGACACGGGAAATCAGGGGTGGAAACGAGGAGCGTGTTGTCACAGTATAGGGAAAGCAATTTGGGTCACATAACAATGTATGTATAAATTTTTGTATGAGAGACTAACTTAAATTGCAAACTTTCACTTTAACAATAAAAATTAATAAAATAGTAGAGTGGAGGAACTTTTTGGAGTGTTAAAATTGTTCTGTATCTTGATTATTGTGATGGTTACACACATCTATACATGGATCCACAATCAACACCCATGGAAGCAGCAGTCAAGAAATCAAACAATGCATTGCATTGGGCAAATCTGCTGCAAAAGAACTCTTTAAAGTGTTAAAAAGCAAAGATGTCACTTTAAGCACTAAAGTGTACCTGACCCAAGCCATGGTGTTTCCAGTTGCCTCATATGCATGCGAAAGTTGGGCAATGAATAAGGAAGACCAAAGAACTGACGTTTTTGAGTTATAGTGTTGGTGAAGAACGCTGAATCTACCATGGACTGCCAAAAGAATGAACGAATCTGTCTTGGAAGAAATACAGCCAGAATGCTCCTTGGAAGCGAGGATGGTGAGACCTTGTCCCACATACTTTAGACATGCTATCAGGAAGAACCAGTCCCTGGAAGAAGGACATCATGCTTGTAAAGTAGAGGGTCAGCAAAAAAGAGGAAGACCCTCAATGAGATGGATTAACCCAGTGGCTGCAACAATAGGCTCAAGCAAAACAACAGTCATGAGGATGGCGCAGGCCGGGGCAGTGTTTTGTTCTGTTGTACACAGGGTCGCTATGAGTCGGAACCAAGTGAACAGCACCTAACAAGAACAAAAACATACATGTGCTAAAATTCATAGACAAAAAAAGGTCTGTTTTACTATATATTACTTTAAAAAATAAAATAAATCGATTTATATGCACATGCGTATTTGAAGGAGCCATAGCACATACTGTGAAAAGTAAACAATCCAAAACCCAAGCAAAGGTACTATTGTGAGGCTTGAGTATTTTTTTAGCATTCATTTCAGAGGCACTCTCTCTTCCCTTCAGTTCCCTCCACTTTTTTCCAGCCCAGAAATAAATTCTGCCATTAATTCAATGATCCCAGCATTTTCACCAATACAGATTACTATATTTGCCTTCTATTTTTTTGATTGATTCATTTGATTTAGCCTTCTGTGCATACTCCCAAGAAAGGGGTGAGATTTTAATCTTGTAAAATTCATTTACACTTTATCGAGTAAAGATTGAAATGATTATTCTTACTAGCCACATTAGTGCCTTGTATACAAAGTAATAATAAATATTCTTAAATAAATGAAAGAAATGAGACCAGGTTCTGATGAAAAAGAGAAGGAATTAAGAAGTGCACTTGGCTGCCAAGGGCTTGCGTGTAGGAAGTTGTTATTATGTGCCCTCAAGCTGGCGACCCGATATGACAGAGTAGAACTGGCCCCATAGGGTTTCCTAGGCTGAAATTGTTATGCGAGCAGACCACCAGGTCTTTTCTCCCATAGAATGGCTGGTGGGCTCAAACCAGCGACCTTTCAGTTAGCAACTGAACACTTAACCATTGTGCCACCAGGGCCCCTTGATGTGGGAAGAGCTAGGACAAAAAGAAGGGAATTCAGGGGCCCATGACACAGTATGTCCCCTCAGACTAGGCAAGATGACAAATAGTCTCTGTGCTGACCTGATATTTATGAGCATCACCAATCATTGACTAATATTTTACCAAATACAGAGTATTAACCTAGACAGTATTTGCTTTGTATGGTCTGTGATTATGCCATTATCAGAAGGATCAACAGATCAGCAGAGAAACTCAGCCACTGGGTGGAGAAGAATTAGCCTCCTCTTCCAAAACTAAGAGGAAAGAAAAAGACAGGGAGCAGGCAGAAGTGTCCCTGTTTTCTCTTCCATGACTCAGCTATTCTTATAGGTTGTCAAACTCTGGGAAACACACGAAGATTACTATTGGACACTTAGTAACAAAGGCAAAATGAGTAACCTGCCTACATATAATCAAGATCTGTCCATAAGCATCCATCTTGTCTTCTTTTTATTTTTTATAGCTTTTTTCTGATTAGAAAAGTAATATATTCTTTTTTATTATTTTTTTATTGTACTTTAGATGAAGGTTTACAGAACAAATAGTTTCTCATTAAACAGTTAGTACACACATTGTTTTATGACTTTGGTTAACAACCTCATGACATGTCAACACTCTCCCTTCTCGACCTTGGATTCCCTATTACTAGCTTTCTTGTCCCCTCCTGCCTTCTAGTCCTTGTCCCCGGGCTGTTGTGCCCCATTAGTCTCATTTTGTTTTATGGAGCTATCTAATCTTTGGCTGAAGGGTGAACCTCGGAAGTGACTTCATTACTGAGCTAAAAGGGTGTCCAGGGGCCATACTCTCAGGGTGTCTCCAATATCCGTCAGGCCAGTAAGTCTGGTCTTTTTCTGTGAGTTAGAATTTTGTTCTACATTTTTCACCAGCTGTGTCCGGGACCCTCTGTTGCGATCCCCGTCAGAGCAGTCAGTGGTGGTAGCCGGGCACCATGAAAAGTAATATATTCTTAATGCTCAAACATATTAAAAAATTTTGATAGTGAAAGTCTCCCTTAATCCTCCTTTCACTCTTACATCCCACGCCCAAAGTAAGCACTAAAACAAGTCTAATGATGTTGCCTCCAAAATTGTTTGATATGCTCAGTATATAAAAACATATTCTGAAAGAAAAATAGCATCTTAATCTATCGACTTCTCTGAAAGTCGTTTTTTCTCCCCACTTATTTTTCTTAAACCCTTTTCATGTCAGTAGATAGGTCTACATCTTTTGTAAACGATTATATTGTTGTTCGTTGCTGTCAATTCTGTCTCGTGACAATTTCGGGTGTCCAGAGTAGAATTGCCCCACAGGGTTTTCAAAGCTGTGACCTTTTGGAAACCTATTGCCAGGCACATCTTCCGAGGCACCTCTGCGTGGGTTCAAACCGCCAGTCTTACAGCTAGTAACTGAGTGCTTAATCATTTGTACCACCCAGGGACTCGTAAATGACTATGTAGTATTCCTGTATGTGTATTTACTATAACTATGCAACGATAGATATTTGAACTGCCTCTAACTTTTCACCCTTTCAAACAATTGCTGCAATTTATATACTCTTGTTTACGCAGTTACACAAGAGTTTCTAAGGATGATTCCTAGAATTGGAATAGCTGGGCAGAGCTATGAACATTTGAAATTATAATAGATATTGCCAAATTGCTCTCCAAAACACCTATACTATTTTCCATGTCTATCAATAGCATATGAAAGTTTCTTTTTCCCAAACCCCCAACAGAGAATGATCAAACTTTCATATCAACATTTTGCTTTCCAAGTCAAAATATGTTTTTTGTATTAATTTAGATTTCATGAGGTTTAGCGTCTTCTATACTGAATATTTTTATTTCTTTTTCTATAAAATGCCTGCTCGTATCGTTTCTCTTGGAGTCCCTGGGTGGTGCAAATAGTTAGTGCACTCAGCTGCTAACTGAACTGTTGGCACTTCAAGTCCACCCAGAGTTGCCTTGGAAGAAAAGTTCTGGCAATCTACTTCCAAAAAATCAGCCACTGAAAACGCTGTAGAGCACAGTTCTCCTCTGACCGGCATGGGGTTGTGATGAGTTGGAATCAGCTCAACAGCAACTGGCGGTAGTGAATCGTTCGTCTATTTTTCTATTGGAGGATTTTTTTTTTTACACTTTTAAAACCTCTGAACATAACGAAATAATAATTATTCAACCGTTAGGCCTCAATGTTTGTTTCCAGTCTGTCTTTTGTATTTTGACTTTATGATAGTTTTTTTTTCTTTTCATTTTACTTATTTTGTTGTTGTTGAGAATAGACACAGCAAAACATACACCAACTCAACCATTTCTACATGTACAATTTAGTGATACTGATTACAGCCTCCAAGTTGTGCAACCATTTTTACTCTCCTTCTCTGGGTCATTCCTCCCCCGTTAATATAAATTCACCATCCCCTACGGTTCCTATCTCGTCTTTCGCGTTACTGTTGTCAATTTGATACCGTATAGCTAGATCTTGAAAGAGCACAATGCTCAAGGCAGACATTTTTTACTAGTTAAGGTAAACTATTGTTTATTTATGGTTTAAAGTTTAAAGATTATCTCAGGGCTATAGTTTCATAGGTTTATCCAGCCTCCCTGGCTCCAGAAACTCTGGAATCCATGAGAATTTGAAATTCTGTTCTGCATTTTCCTCCCTCCCCCTTTAGATCAGAATTCTTCTAAGGAATCTCTGATCAAAATGTTCAGTGCTGGTAGCTGGGCGCTCTTGTCATAGGTTTTTTTTGTTTTGTTTTATGGTATTTAAATTTTTCACTGAGTTAAATTGATCAGTTTTGTTATGGCTTCTAGGTACGATGTCTTGTTTAAAAGGTCTTTCTTACTCAATTATGTTTTCAAAAAACAACTGTGTGAACACTCATTTCAGTGAGTTATGGCATCTTAGCACGAGCAGATCTAAAAAATCTCATCTCTTCTGACCCAGGTACAATTGTCTCTAGGGCCTGGAGCACAAAATAAGCAAACCAAGGTGGTTAAATTCATTTTTTTTGTTGTTGTTGGAGTGCTGGCTTGAGTGTTATTTCTACAACGACAGCTCTTCCAGCTCCTCCAGGGAGATCAGACTGGACCCAGATTCAGTTTAAGGCCTCCTGAGTAGAGCTGAGAGTAGATATTTCAACATTTAAATTAAGGTAACCATTAGACTATGATATCCATAGACCAAGTCAACAAAAACTTGCTCTTAAGGGAATGTATACTTGTTCCACTTGTATACTAACTCCACTATGATCTTCACCTCTGCCCTAAAAAGCCCAGTAAACAGACTTTTCGCTGGTCAGAGACCATTTCATCACTTGGTATAGGATTCCACGCCTCTGAAACAGTGCCAGGTAAAGGATAGCAGTTGAAAGAAACAAAACCTAGCTTACATATGGCTATATGATGTGTGTATGTGCACGCGCATATGTGCTTACATACATATGTATGTATATATATGTGTCTGTACGTTATCCTTTCTCTTGTTTTTCAATAAGCTTTTATTTGCAAGAAGATTCTTGCTAAGGTCATTGTATTTCAAAGAACAGAATAATTTGGACAGGAAGAGTTGACTCTTTGACCACCATCATACAAAACTTCTTTCATGTACACAGTAGAATTTATTTTGGTTTCTTGGTAATAGCATGATCATAGTCCAGCTTCTTGAAAATCAACCTGCATCTGCTTGTGTTCATGTATTGCAGTGGGAGCCACAGCTCAGTCATTACAGCTTTTAGAGAACCCTACAGGAAAAGAACTTAAAGTTCACAGGTCAAAGGGCCCAGATTTTAAACAGAGTTTAGCTTTTTCTTCCTGCTTCTTCCCGGCGGGGGTGTATTCCCCATGGGCGGTTTGTTTTTCTAAGAATATCCATAGAACCCAGGTCACCTCATAGAAAATTAGTAACCTCTTCCCAGGATGTGTTAATTTAGCACAGATAATTAGGTCCTAGATGGGTGGACCAGAGTACAAACTTCTCCCCCTTCTCCTGTTCTTCAAGAAGAGACATAACAGGATTCAGGATGGGGGGAATGTGATGAGCATTTGCCACATAAAAACACTTCGTAGCTGTTATTTTTAAAGCCCTAAGCTTTCAGGAGGAACGACTTGTTTTTCTTAGGGAAGAGTAACAGTAAGACGCTTGGCCTGTGATGGCCAAAGAGAATATTCTAGGGATTACACAGTCACTTCTCAACACTTAGGGAAGCAGGGGACTTCCATGTGTTTGTTTAGAAAAGAGTGCTAAGAGCAAAGAAATTAAAGTTGTTTAAGATAACACTAGAAAATGGTTTATTTAAAGAAAAGAAAGCTTCGCAAATGAAGGATGTTATTACTTGACCCTTAAGATGAAAAATCAGTAATCAACGATGTAGAAGTATGAATAAAGGGAAAAGGAAGTGTTCCTAGTTTGAGCACATTTCATTTGTACCTTAAAGCTAAAGCTATGTTAGAGAATTAATGGTGGCTCTATCTACTGATGAATTACTCTGAATACCAAACACATTCCATTAGCCTTAAAATTTGGTTGGAAACTTGGATTAATTGGATTAGTCTGAGTTTTATCTCTTAAAAATACCTATTTAGAGTCTGGATATTAATGCTGTATACCTTTAAACAGTTTAATGTGTAATTAAAGCAAATGTATATTAATCTTCTCAGAATAAATGTCGTTCCCAGAAATAGACAATGATAGCAGATTGAAATGCATATGAAGCACGATATCTGAATATCTTTCGAAGAGTTGAGCAAATGGTAGATGACAACTTTGAGACATTTGTGGAAAACACTTCCCACTTTCTGTAACTGTTGGTGCTCGTCACACTGCAGTTGTTTTTATTTAAGAACCTTTTTTGCGTGTTAGTCAGTCTTCTGGATCCTAAGACATCCGTGTCGATGAAGATTGTCAGTGTTCCTGACCAGTGGAGCAAATGGGCTGGGCAGTGGAGAAGGGAGGATGTAATAATGGTTGTCTCTTCTGGTTGACATTTTAAGCCTAAGGTCTTTTTCTTAAAAAGTAAGGGACACAGTGACCTCTGAAAGACCATCATTCAGAGACCTCTTTTCCACTGTGTTCCAGACCATAATAGTCTGTGGTCTCTTGAAGGGCCACAATGAGATGAAAGCCCCTTGTGACTTTCCCAGGCTGCTGAAGGCCACCAAGTAATGAGTGTAATTTCTGAGAAAGGGAGAAAACTCCCTCACGCTCCCCACAGCCACATCACTGCTGACGCTGGAGATGGTGCACACACGCAAGCGACAGACCCACACCACTGTTTTTATGCAAAGAACCAGCAAGTCCATTAGCTTGTCTTCACTACAGTTTCAGCAAAAGAGGAGAACTTGAGGATCTCCCAAAGCCATCAATTGAAATTCAACTCAGTATGGATGGAAACACGGCAAAGGGAAAGTACTGGTTCTTAGGAGGATAATTCAGGATGGCAGAAGTTCTGCTGAGAATGGGCTTTAAAGGGAAATAGCTGTGGGAAGAGTGTCTATCTAACGCAGACTGAAGATTTGCCAATCCTCTGGCACAGAGGAAGGGAAGCCCAGCGAATGTGTCACAGGACCATTGAGTGCCCAGGGCTCAAAGCAAGTTTTGTTTTGTATCCAGTGCTCCTAATGTTGTCTCAAGGTTGTCAGCTACGGCTTGTTTCAGGTAAAATTTCAACAACTGCCGTTATATGCAAATAAAATAACAGAACCGGTTAATAACAAAACCACATGCCTTTTTTGCAACTGATAACATAGTACCAAACACCAGTAAAACAGAAATTTTCATTAAAAATTAAGCTATTTTCCTTGCTTACTTCTACTCACAATGCAAAAAATTCTCTTATTTATACCACAAGATAGGAGATTGATTTGCTCTTAGTAATGTTAAAGCATACTCTCCAAGGGCCAATAACTCACAAAGGTGAGTAATAGTAACAAATACATTAGTCTTTCTTAAAGTAAAAAAACAATACGTTAGTTCTTATTTGATCATAACTATTTTGACATGGGGTTTTATTAAGCTATTTTAAAGCTACAGTTGGTAGTTAAATATGCTAAATTGGTATTTATTGTATGTTGTGTACCATCAAGTCAATTCTAACTCATATGCCCGTTGCCATCCAGTTGATGCTGACTCATAGCAACCCTATAGGACAGAGAGGAACTGCTTCATAGGGTTTCCAAGGAGCACCTGGTGGATTTGAACTGCTGACCTTTTGGTTAGCAGCCATAGCACTTTTAATCACTACGCCACCAGGGTTTCCTCTAACTCATATAGTATTCATTCATTTAATCAATTAAAAAGATTTTGTAGCACAATCCCAGCTAAATAAATGATAGACAAATATAAGAAGCCACAAACAACATAAATATACTGAAAACCACAAACTTGCACCAGATTCTCAAACACGAGTCCTTCTGTTAGAGGATGGCCTCGGGAGTCTGAAGACTAATATTGGGCCACGAGCAGAAAAAGGAACGAGCATGCCAGAGGGCCATAAATACATTTCCAGGTCTCTCTTTTTGGTCACTCCTGACTCACCCTCCCTGGTGCTGCTCTTTCATCCTTACGCTTCAAATCACAGCCAATAGTTATTATTCCCCCTTTCCCCGAGTCAAAAAGAAATCAAGATCTTACTGCATACCTATGAAGCTACAATGGAAAAAGGCTGGAGGAGATTGTTTGTTCTCTCCCATATGCCATTAAGAATCACTGCTGTTATATGCTGTCGATTCAGCCTCATAGCAACCCTGTAGGACAGGACAGAACTGTCCTATAGGGTTTCCGAGACTGTAGTCTCTACGGAAGCAGACTGCCACATCTTTCTCCAGCTGAGCGGCTGGTGGGTTTGGGCTGCCGACCTTTCAGTTAGCAGCCGAGCGCTTAACCACTGAGCCACCAGGGCGCCTTTAAGAACTACTGTCTGCCTTGTTAGAAGCCCTGGTGGCGCAGTGGTTAAAACTATCGACTGCTAACCGACAGGTCGGCGGTGGGAAACCACTAGAGGCTCTGCGGGAGAAAGATGTGGCAGTCTGCTTCCCTAGAGATTGACAGCCTTGGAAACCCTATGGGGTCGCTATGGGTCGGAATCGACTCCATGGGAGCGGGTAGGGTTTTTTGGGTGTCTGCCTTATAAACTACCGAGCGGGGGATGTGTGAAAAGGGGACATATATTTTCTGTTCCGGGGGCTGGGACAAATATAATGTTGTTTTCAATATCATTCGTCCCAACATGGTCATAGCTAGCTTTATGTGCATTTTGGTGCTAGAAAATCACAGTGTTGCACCCCCATCTGCCAGCGAGGTATCTTTTCCACTAGTCCGCCTGTTTTTGAGGTGTTATATTTCTTGACAATACCAAATCAATAAACCTAATTTGCAGTAACATACCATATCACGGCATTTTATATCACACTTCCAAGAATCTAGAGTCTAAAAGCTTGACAATTTAAACCACACACTAACTCCTGACATTTAGATCTTTTCCAGTAAAAAAAATATATATCCAATAAAGTTTTTTATATACAACACAGTTCCTGGCTTCCCTATTTCTGTCAGTAGCGCCGTCATTTCCAATAGTCACTTAGGCTTCCATCTTCGTAGCCATTATTTTACATCCCATCTTTTCCTGAACGCCCGTATCTTTTCAGGCACCAAGGCGAACGACTTCTTCAAGCTGTCTTCTGCCTTGGTCGTTCCGTGGTATGTCCAGTGGCATTATCTTCCTCAAGGGACCAATCATTTCATATCTGGATTATCACAGTACATTTTGCTACCTCTAGTCTCGCCCCTCTCCAATTCATCTGATTAACCAAAAACGCACTGCTGTCCAGTCGAGTCTGACACACAGCGGCCCTATGGGACACAGAAGTACCGCCCCATAAGGTTTCTAAGCAGCAATTGGTGGACCCGAACTGCCAACCTTTTGTTTAGCAGCCAAACTCTTAACCCCTGCTCCACCAGGGCTCCTATCCGCCTACTTAAAAAAAACCCATAGTCTTCGAGTGGATTCCAACTCATAGGGACTCCATAGGACAGAGCAGAACTGCCCCATAGGGTTTCCAAAGAGCAGGTGGTGGATTAGAACTGCCGACCTCATGGTTAGCAGCCTTAACTCTTAACCACTACGCCACCAGGGTTTCCATTAGCGTTTGAGAAATCTTCATTTTTCATTACACTCACCTTTTTTTTTTTTGGTTGCCTCCCACTCCCTTAATTTGGCATTCAAACCTCTGCACAGTCTCCCCAACCTACGTTTCCAAGCATCTTTCTCACCTCTTTGCAATGTAATGAAAGACTGACTTTTCAGATACCGAAACCCCCGCCCCGCCCAAAAGCGGCAAGCTCTTAACCACGGCCACCACCAAGGCTCTTGCAGATATCCACACCACGCTAATAGTTTGCACCACGCCCTTTACCAATAGGCTGCTCCTCACTCGGAATTTGGAGCCCTGGTGGCTCGGCTGCTAACCAAAAGGTCGGCAGTTCGAATCCACCAGGAGCTCCTTGGAAACCCTATGGGGCAGTTCTACTCTGTCCTATAGGGTCGCTATGGAGTTGGAATTGCTCGACGGCAACGGGTTTGGTTTTTGTTTGTTTTGGTTACTAAGAATCTGCTTCCTGTCCCTCTCTATTTATCAAAATGTTACTGTCTTTCAAGACTCAGCTCAAACCCACCCTCCTCCCTAAAACTTCCAAACATTCCAGCCTACGAGGATTTCTCTCTCCCCGATTTTCTCCTGTCCTCTTTCTCTCCATAGACATAACCTGTGCCTTTAAATGTATCCTTCTGTCCTTTTTATTATTCATTCATACACACTCGTGTATGTTTTTTCCTTAAGTAATTGGTACCATATATAAATAGCAACTTGCTTTTTTATACATTACAGTATATGCTGGAGCTCTGTCCCTATGATGCCCACAATAATGGGTGATTATTATTTTTTATCCGTACTTTCTCAAATGTTTTATAGTAATCATGTATCATCTTGGTAATAACACAGAAAAATGCTAATCGAAGATCATAAAAACAAGTAGACAAAGAGAAGTGTCAATTTCGGACAGAGGTCATGGACCCAACTTTCTATTCAGTAGTAAAAAAAGAATTCCACGAGAAAAATGGAGAGCACAATTTTATCATCTTCAAAATTTAAAGACTTTTAAAAATGAAACTTAGACTGTTTCTTCTTCTCAAGCTTTATCCAAAATAATAGTTTTGTTTATTTCTTTCATATACATTTAAGCATCTACTGCAAGTGAGGAGCCCTGGTGGCACAGTGGTTAAGAGCTCAGCCGCTAACCAAAAGATCAGTAGTTCAAATCCACCAGCCACTCCTTGGAAACCCTGTGGGGCAGTTCTACTCAGTCTGTAGGGTTGCTAAGAGTTGGAATTGACTCGACAGCAACAGGCTTGGTTTTGGTCTTTTAGGTACAAATAACTGTGCAGGAATGAATTAGCCACAGTCCTTACTCCAGGGTGACCGTCTATACAGGTTCGCAGTAGTGGTCTTACGCACGTTTGGTTTTCTTTCCTTGATGTCTCCGATCACAAAGAAAAAATATCCATCGAGAGAATGTCATTGGACAGCAGAGCTAACCTATTTACCACAGTGTTATAGACAAGAGTCTATCATTATGCAACACATTTAGTTAATTTCTTGATTTAAATATATTTTAATATTACAACGCTTTGGACTTTTTAAAGCATTTTCATAACTATTACCTGACTTCTACATTCACAATAACCACTGAGGTAGCTAAGGTGGGTATAGTAGGCCCATTCTGTAGACGGGAGAACAGACAGGAGGTGGTCCTATGACTTGTCGGAACTCACCAGCTAGTGCAACAGCAGAAATCTCCTGACTTCTAATGCCAAGCCTTTCCCCTGAATCAAGCGAAGGAATGAAACTTTATTTTGACAATAAAGAGTCAGGCCTGGTCCCAGAACAAATTTTAACATTTAGAGCCAAATTATAAATGAGTAATTTGCATAGCGAGAGCCTGGTATACAATGAACTCTATGTTATGGCCAAGATCATGTTGGACACACTGAGTGTTCGAGTCTATCTTTCCCATGACTATTCTGGGTATCTAGGAATTAGGAAAGAGATTTGTTCACACACATTCCACTTGATAAGGGCTAATAAATGTATTCAATTGTCTACATTCACCCAAGCACCACCCTATCACATGAATAAAAGAAGCCAAGTTGGTAACAAGCTTTTAAGTCTAGGTACATGCAGTGTTTCAAAAAATACTGATTTTAATATCTGATCAAATGCTGAGAATAAGTAGGGGTAGAGGGGACCAAAAAAAAAAGATGACCATCTGTTACTTATTTAAGCCATTCTTAGACAAGAATATATTACTTTTCAGGGGGAAAAATATTGTTCTTTCCAGAGGGATAGGAATGTGATATAAACAATGAGATGAGATAAAGCTGTTTATATCAAAGGGTGAATCAGATTATAACACTGAAAAATAGTACACATTTCCTGTTATTGCTACTATAAGTAAAGCAGTATTTGAAAGACAAATCACCATGTACTATTCTTGAAAATCCCAGGCTCTTTTATAAGTAATGACATCTTGGTAGACATGAGACTAACCAAGTACAGACATATCTCCATCTACATAAAGAAAAAAAAATCAATCCCTTTCTCCTTCAGGAAAAAGATTTTTTTGTCTTGAAAACTTTTAGGAATCTAGAAAAGCTTAAATTAAGACACAGACAAAAACTGCAAATAGGTTAGGCAAGAGAAGAGCAGCAAATACGCTCCCAGTGGAACTGGATATACAAGCCGAGCTCTAGAGGCAATGACCCCTGTCATAAACAGCAGGCAGCGAAACAGAGCAAGTCCCCAGATTTCAAGTGCTTGGAGCCTTTCACAAGCCCCGAGGAGCCTCCACAACCTTGTAGCTTCAACAAGACTAAGGAAAACAAAGGTTTGCATCCTCACCTGTGGCACTTGGCAAAGCATGCTTGCAATACTTTACTATGCACAGTTATGGCTCATCCAGCCACTGACTCTCGCTGCGGGCCTTTGTACCCATGGAAACCACCCTGGGTCTCAGCATAAGCAGATACTAGGCCTTGTCTCAGCAAGAAACCAAGAACAGGTCTGTGCTTCTGCCGTTCCCCACCCCCACGTATACCCAGTCTTACTGGGAAGCTCACCCAGTCTCACCCCACCCATCTGTCAGGACTAAAACATGCCTGACCCCAGCCATGGTGTTTTCAATCACCTCATATGCATGCGAAAGCTGGACAATGAATAAAGACGACCGAAGAAGAATTGATGCCTTTGAATTATGGTGTTGGCGAAGAATATTGAATATACCGTGGACTGTCAGAAGAAAGAACAAGTCTGTCTTGGAAGAAGTACAGCCAGAATGCTCCTTAGAAGCGAGGGTGGTGAGACTTAGTCTCACATACTTTGGACATGTTATCAGAAGGGACCAGTCCCTGGAGAAGGACATCATGCTTGGTAAAGTAGAGGGTCAGCAAAAAAGAGGAAGCCCCTTGACGAAATGGATTGACACAGTGGCTACAAGGGACTCAAGCATAACAACAATTGAGAGGATGGCGCAGGACGGGGCAGTGTTTCATCCTGTTGTACACAGGGTCGCTATGAGTCGGAACCAACTCAATGACACTGTCATGGACTGAGTTGTGTCCCCCAAAAGTATCTGTCAGCTTGGCTGGGTCATGATTCCCAGTGTTGTGTGACTGTGTAATCTGATGTGATTTCCTTCTGTGTTGTAAACTCTATCACTGTGATGAGGTTATATGTGATCTCCTTATGTGTTGTAAATTCTATCACTGGGATGAGGTTTACGAGATTGGATAGTGTCTTAGTCATCTAGTGCTGCTATAACAGAAATACCACAAGTGGATGGTTTTAACAAAGACAAGTTTATTCCTCACAGTCAAAGTAGGCTAAAAGTCCAATTTCAGGGCGTCAGCTCCAGGAGAAGTCTTTTCCTCTCTGTCTGCCTTCTCTTCGGTGTTCCCCCAGACTAGGAGCTTCTCTGCCCAGGGACCGTGGTCCAAAGGATGTGCTCTGATCCCGGCACTGCTTTCTTGATGGTATGAGGTCCCCAATTCTCTGCTTGCTTCCCTTTCCTTTTATCTCTTGTAAGGTAAAAGGTGGTGCAGGCCACACCCTAGGGAAACTCCCTTTACATTGGATCAGGCATGTGACCCGGGTAAGGATGGTGTCACAATCCCACCCTAATCCTCTTTAACATAAAATTACAATCACAGAATGGAGGCCAACCACACAATTCTGGGAATCATGGCCCAGCCAAATTGATACACACGTTTTTTGGGAGACATAATTCAAACCATGACAGACAGTGTCTTAATGCAATCTCTTTTGAGATATAAAAGAGAGAAGCGAGCAGAGACTCATGGGAATCTCATACCACCAAGACAGCAGTGCTGGGAGCAGAGCAGGTCCCTTGGACCTGAGGTTCCTGCACAGAGAAGCTCCCAGACCAAAGGAAGACTGATGACATGGACCTTCCTCAAGAGCTGAAGGAAAAAGCAATCCCCTGGAGCTGATGCCCTGAATTTGGACTTGTAGCCTGCTCGACTGTGAGAGAATAAACTTCTCTTTGCTAAATCCATCCACTTGTGGTATTTCTTTTAGAGCAGCACTAGATGACTAAGACAGACACCTAATGACAACAACCCAATCTCACCTCTTACTATCTCCCTGATTTCTCAATTACAGCAGGACCCACGAGGTATGCAGTTATAGCAGCAAGGCCCAGGTGTCCGCTTCGGTCTAAAATACAGCAAGAAGCTGGCACCAAGCCCCCCACCCTCTTGCTGGCAATTGGGAGAGCTTCTGTGTCTCAAACTCAGAATGGACACCAAGCAAGAGACCAAAGCCATTTTGAACAAAAGTCTAACAAAGACGTTAGCTGTTAACCAACTACCCCATCCCATATCACGGGGATTTTAGTGCTGACACCAGGAATGTCCAGGGCAAATTAGGACTGTTAGTCACTCTATCAGTGTTATCTCTGGGCCAAGGCTGGGAACTCTTGTCCCTTATGTCAGATCACTGTGTGTTCCAGCCTTTCTGGATTCACAATGGATTTTCTGTGTGAGAGAAGAGAAGCTGCTCTGGGAAGCTCTGTGAGTCTACCAGATGACTCTTGCAGTTGCTGGAGTTAATACTGCTTTTGTTTCAAAGTAATTAAATTAAATATCTCCCTGTATAAGTGATAAGGAGCTTGACATCTGCTTTTAGCAACCCCTTCGGTAAGAAAAGTCCGTCCACGTGGTCTGGAGAAGAAGGCATATGTCTCTATCAGTGGTTCTCAATCCTGGGCGATTCTGCCTTCAAGGGACACTTGGCAATGTCTGCAGACACTTTCAGTTGTCACAGGTGGAAAGGGGAATGCTTGTTTTTGTTGTTAGGTGCCGTGGAGTCGGTTCCAACTCACAGTGACCCTATGTCAACTCGAAGGCACACTGCCCGGTCCTGCACCGTCCTCACAACTGTTGTTATGCTTGAGTCCGTTGTTGCAGCCACTGTGTTAATCCATTTCATTGAGGGTCTTGCTCTTTTTCACCGACCCTCTCCCAACAGGCAGAGGCCAGGATGTTGATAAACAGCCTGCGCTGCACAGGACAGCCCCCAACAACCAAGAATTACTCAGGCCAAGATGTCCGTAGTGCTGAGGTTGAGAATCCCTGCTCTACATAAGCCTCAGGGCATGATCTCCAAAAAGCTAAGGAGGAGACAGCTTAGGGGCGCATTCTTTTGAAAAGAGACCACCCTAAGGGCCCCTAAGCAGACCTACTTCCCAAGGGTCTGCTTACCAGGACATGCCCAGCTTTAAAGGAAATGAACGACATGGGGGAAGCTCTTCCTTGACACCTTTCCTTCTCCCTCTTCACTCTTCTTCCTGGCATGCATAACACTCAATCACTCACCGCCCCATTCTCCAGTCCCTACCCCCAGGACCCTGTCTTTACCTCAGTGGAACCGTGCAAATGGATAAACAAAAACCAAGCCCGATGCCATCGAGTCAACTCCAACCTTGTGGGACAGAGGAGACCTGTCCCATAGGATTTGTAAGGAGCACCTGGTGGATTTGAACTGCCGACCTTTGGGTTAGCAGCCCAGCTCTTCACCACTGCACCACCAGGGCTCCTATAAGCAGATAGTGGAGTATTCTCCCTTTCCATAGAGGCTACATTTCAAAGGGTGACGTGAAGAGAGGGATGGAGGGCCTGAACGCCAACCCTGAGGGTAGCTTGGGAGAACGGTAATGCCCCCACACCTCACTTTCCATCCTGAGGGTATTGCCTTTTATTAAGAAATTCTTGATGTAACACCCTCCCAACTTAAGCCTTATCAAAACAGGGGACACATTTGGCCAAGCAATACAGCCCTTCTCTCTTCATTTTTTACCTCAGCGTCTCCTGTCTCTCTCTTTTTGGGAACGAAGAAAAGGCAAACACAGAATCCATTAAGGAGACCAAAACCTGACATTTGCCTTTCTTTTAGGCCATTATTTAGAAGTCAAGCAAGAGATGTCAAGAGAAAAGTTCAGGGTACTTGTTGGCCAGCATGGAGAAGAGGGGGGTGACATTTGGGGGGCCAGTGAGATTTTGTTTCCTCAGTGACAAGGCTGAGCGGCACATCGACGCTTTCTAGTTAAAGACAGGAAATAGATGGTGGCATATCCTGTTGAGTCTACAGGGATAATGGAGAGACAATTAAGAATATGATGACCCAAACTGGGACTGAGGAAACACATTGGCGTTCATCTCCTTGCTCTGACACCAGGTGCCTTGAGAGTTGGTGGTCAGATTTACTACTTACTTAAAAGACTCCACCTCCAGCACTTGCCGACTAACCTACTGGGAAATTGGCTCATTATTGCCTCAGAGGGACCAGAGCCAAGTCCTAACTCACCCTTGCCACTTCCGGCAGAAAACCTACAGCCCTGTTAGAAATCCCCTGACCAAGCAGGTGACTAATCTACTCAAATATGGGAATCAAGGCATACGGGCGGGGGCGGGGGGGGGGGAAATCAACCAATGACGTGAGAGCAATGCAATTTGCATGTGACTAAGTTGGTGGTTCTAAAACCTCATTGCATCGAAGTTGGCCTTCCTAGGATAATTCTTACAATTTTACTTGTACAGACATATCACAGGCAGGAGGAGAGAAATAAATATCTGTCTTTGCTCCTTCCCAATGTTCCTAATTGGTCTGTCTCCCTTGCTATTTCTAAATTTCCTCCAACAGGGATATGAGGGGTACCAAGAGGGCTTTATGAAACCCCGCATTTCTCCCTGGCAACTCTGCTAGGCTGGAGTGCATACCTGTGTTAAGAATCAGCAGTGGATGAAGCACCGTCCCCAGAGGGGCCCATGTGACAGCCCTCCAGCGTAGTGACTGAGAACTAACGTGAAGACCACCGAATCGGAGGCATCTGTTTTGGAGCTCCGGTGGCACAGTGGTTAAAGCTCGCTTGATAACCAAGGTCAGCAGTTCGAACCCACCAGCTGCTCCCTGGAAACCCTATGGGGCAGTTCTACTCTGTCCTCTAGGGTTGCTATCATTTGGAATCGACAAAAAAAGGGTTTCAGTTTTTTGGTGTAACAATTACTATAATTAGTTTGCATCATATGTATCCTCTCCTAGTCCTTCGGTATCTTTTTCTCACCTTCCCCTCCTCACCTAACTTTATTTCCCTCTTTTTCTACCCCTCTTGGGAGACTCACCCAGAGGTGCCTAGGAAGAAAGGCCTGGCAATCTGCTTCTGAAACGTTACAGCCTTGAAAACCCAACGGAACAGTTCTACTCTGCACACACCACACGGGTCACCATGAGTCAGAACTGACTTTGATGCTGACTGGAACTGAGTCAGTGTGGCTGAGTGGGAAGCCTGAGCCCAGGAAAGAAATTGCCTGCTAAAATCACCCAGACTTGGCTTTGAATGATCAGTCAGCTTAACTATTACTTACCGTGTGAGCGCCAACAAAAATTTTAACCTCTGAGTCCAGCTGGTAAAATGATGACAATATGTGATTTCTATATTGATTATCAGGATTAAATGAAATAATGGGTCTACAGTGCATGGAGCATGGCTGATGATTATTAAATATTTGTCTCTTTTTTTTGCTCTCCCTTCCTGCCTTTCCTTGTCCCCTTTCCCTCCTGAAATAGTATGAAGAGGCAAAACAAACAAACACAAGTTATAGAAAAATCACACAACTTCCAATCTGGAAGAAACTGAGAGATCACCCAGTCAATCTCCTTATTTTACAGACAAGGACAGCGAGGCTCAGAGATGTGAAACAACTTGCCCAAGACCACACAGCAAGTGAGTGGAGGCTCCATGACTCAAGACAACTTTCCCAGGCTTCTATCTCCCACATTGCACTACAGAGAATCCGAACAGACGGAAAGAGAGGGGCCACGCAATTGCCAGTCTATATTACAGTCAGTACATATCTCAAATGTATTTCCATAACTTTTTTTTTAATCTGAATTATTTGACTGAAATTCTTCAGATGTGGGTCACTACATTGCTAATTGGTATTAAGCTGGATTTTTTAAAACTGTTTAGCCAGTTTTGCCTCCTCCTCCCCATATTCCAAACCGTTGAAAGCCCACGTTTCCTGTTTGGAAAATCACAAACATCTGTCCACACTGTGGTTTGTCTCTTGCCCAGCTCCGGACCCCAGCTCTGGATCCAGCCCTCTGCCACCCTGTACTACCTGGGAGGCTCCACCTCTCCTACTTTTCCCACAAAATTAAAACCAGTGGGTCCTTAGGGGCTGTCTCTGTGTATGATTGAATGATGTAACTTGAGAAGCTAATTCATGCCAGTGTCGGGGAGTGGAGGCTGCCAGTCCTCTGCTGCTGTAGGTAAAACATGCAAAGTAACAATGGCTCTCTGGAGACAACGCCCCATCTCCATTTCTCAGAGGGTGGCTGTCTCAGTAGAAGAGGTGTAGGTGTGTTTGGGGGCGGGGGGAGAGGTGCTTTATTTACGCACAATGGTCCAGCTCCAAAACCACTTCCAGTAGATTCCAACTCATGGCAATCCCACGTGTGTCAGAGTAGAACTGTGCTCCACAGGGTTTTTGACAGCTGATTTTTCAGAAGTAGATCACCAGGCCTTTCTTCTGAAGCACCTTTGGGTGGGCTTGAACCTCCAGCCTTTTGGTTAGCAGTCAGGTGCATTAACCATTTGCACCATCCAGGGATTCTGGCCCAACTCCAAGGCCCCTCCAATTGTAATGCTGGGGCCAATGTCTGCATCACCTACTCGTAAATCAGGCCCTGTAGTCATGAATTCTTTCTTTAAGTAACTATTCATAAGAACAACACGCATGACTAACCAGGAGATGAATCCGATGATACAGGTTTACGTGACTTATCTCATCTACCCAGCCTGTCAGCTTGATGCTGAAGGCGGAGATTTTTTCTGCCAATTCCCAGGATGGGAAAAGACAATTTAGAGTAGTGAACATTTATGGATAGGTGGACCTGTGATCTGACACCACCATCTTCCCATCTTTACTGGCTTCTAAACTCCTGCTTGGCCAAGTTCTCAAACCAAAAGAGACAGAATTGGTTCTGCGTGCTTCCAGACCTCAGGGAGCCTGCTGCAATATCAAAGTTCCACATCGGTTTAAGACATCTTTCCTATCCTTTAAGTATGGTTCTGGAAATTATTTTTAAACATGTTATGCTAGGGGCAGGGTGATTTATTGCTAAATCATCAAACAAGCCAGTTGAAATATACATTCGTTCATTCGTTCATTTATTCAATCTTCATAACACAGGTGTGTAATGGATTGTCTCTGGATTCTGGAGTCAGAAAGGTCATCCTCAGAATCCTGGCACCACCACTTACCAGCTTAATAGGTGACCCTGAGGGGAAAGAAAAGCCCATTGCCATTGAGTCGATTCTGACTCATAGTGACCCAATAAGACAGAGTAGAACTACTCCGTAGGGTTTCCAAGGAGCAGCTAGTGGATTCAAACTGCCAAACTTAGGAAAGCTATTTAACAATCTGAACTTCAGTATTAACATCTGTAAAGCTTAGGAAAATAATACCAACCTCATGGGTTTGTTGTGAATATTAAATAAAATAATCCATGCAAAAGCTTAGCACATAACAGTCACTCAATAAACCTAAGTGCTCTGCCATAGAATTCCCACCTAATGGTGGTGGTGGTTGTTACAGAGTCAGCTCCAACTCATGTTGACCTTATCTATAACAGGACAAAACGTTGTCTAGTCCTCCATCACCTTCCTGATCATCGGTATGTTTGAGTCCATTGTTGCAGCTATTGTGCCAATCCATCTCATTGAGGGTTTGGTATCAGTCAATAAATTTTGGCAAAAAACGGTAGAAACCAGACATCACGCACAAGAGTTGCCGTTTGATGCGTAGGAATCCATGCTCTCCTCTTCATCTCCACTTTGCCATGCGTCCAACTTCCTGTCATTTTCCTGAGTTCCCCATCCTCAAGACTGTTTTCAATTTCCCACTTAGCCTCTAACTGACTACCGTTTCCCGCCAGCTCCCTCATCCCTTCCACACCAGCCCAAGTAGAGACGGGTGGCCTCGGGGACGGAGACCTTGGTCCCATTCTCGACATCACAACTAGTTACATGAGTCAAAGGCTTTCAGAAAAAAGTTGTTTTGGGCTAGAAAGGCTAACTCGGCAACAGATCAACCAGCAGTACAAAATTCATAGGGAATTTTCCCTCTGTAGAATTTGAGAATGAATTTAAAAGAACACTTCCACCTTTCTCACTTTTTAGGAAGGAAAGAGGCCTAGAAAAGTTAAGTGACTTGCCTAGGTTACACAGCTAGTTAAGGGGCCGGATCCTCTTACTGCTCAGAAACAAAGTCTCTTGGCATACCCCAAAACCATCCCCTCACTTCAAAAGATTAAGTGCTAGCATAGACAATATCATCTACTCCTCTACAGCAATTTAATGATTTCCTGATGACATATGATAGGTCCCAGATTATCATTAAACAGTATTTTATATTTTGACAACTGGCACTCTATGGGAGTCAACTGCAACTTTTGGAATTTGAGTCTAGTTCACACACACCTGGCAGGAAGCTGCATGGTGATACACCCCACTCTTACAACCCCAGAGACTCCTGAAGTGTGTCTATGCCTGCCAGTCCCCATGACTGGGTGGCTCAGTAACTGAATGAAGGAACTCCAGAGAGATTGCCTCACAGTCCATCTGCACTTTGCAAACCAACATCTTTTTTTTTTTAATGAAAATCATGCATGTGTACAGCTAAAAATAAATTTAAATAGTACAAGAGGGTGCCATCAAGTCATTTTCAACTCGTATGGACCCCATGTGACAGAGTAGAACTTCCCCATAGGGTTTTCCTGGCTGTACTCTTTATGGAAGCACTTCTCCCATGGAGCCGCTGGGTGGGTTGGAATGGCCAACTTTTTGCTTAGCAGCCACCCGGAAGCCCTATCCCACCCGAGTCCTCTTCTTCTATTCCCCAGAGGTAAGTACTTTGAATGGCCAAACCCATCTTTTCAGAGAACAGCATTTGATTGATTTGTATTAAAATTTCTAAGTGCAAAAAAAAGCACTGACTTTTCTTTATTCTTCACATTTATGCGGTCTTTACTCTGTGCTAGGCCCTATAACACATATAGTAAAAGTGCTTTACGTGGATTACCTCATCTAAGCCCTTTCAAATAGTTCTGTGATGTGGGTACTATTATCATCATCCATTTTACAGACGAGGCAGTGGGGCTTCAGAGATATGAATATCCTTTTCGTTGAAGAGATTTGATGATGAGAAATGTTCAATTGGCTTCTGGAAAACCAAAACAATTTGAACAGTTTTTTTTTTTTTTTTTCTTTTTTGACAAATTAGAGGCAGAAAAACTTCAGAAAAATGTCAAAATCATCTTGGCACTAAATATTATTGAAAACACCAGTATCTAAAACCCTTGAGTGACACCAGAGGGATCTCATCTGGGGTCTTATTTTATTCATCTCTTATGAAAATGGCAGTATTCCCTATTTTAAATTATTTATTATTTTGTGGTCCCAATTAAGCTGTAATGTGACAGGCAAGCTAGTTTATAAGGCAATAAAAAAAATAATCATCCTCCCCAGTGAGTAAACTACAAGGCCAAAAGGTGAGTTGTTTGTATCAGTGAAAGACCGTACTACTGCACTGAAAAATAGTGGGTGCGTCCTGTTATTGCTGCTACAAGTAGAAACAGCTCTAGAAAAGAACAAGATAAACTGGTAACCAGCCTCCCTGAAAGTGCCTATTTTTAGAATAATGACAAAACTGTCTGTGTTTGCATAAGGAGCAAAAATGATTGATAGAAGGAGCGCAGGAGCCAAATCTACCCCCAAATTAGACCCTCGTGGATAGAGGGAGGTATTGAAAGGCTTGGGAGCAGCAAAGACTCTTTCTGGGTGTATAAAATGGCAGAAAACTATCATAGCAGATCAGCCATTGCTAGGTTTGAGGATCCCAGCTTTTAACACAATGAAGAAAACATACCTTCCATTCAAATTAGCTCATCTATGGAAAACAAAAATGATACTATGAGCCCTGCCTTGGCATTACGGTGGTTCATTTGAAGCCAGGGTGGCTACATGTGGCCACCAGACAGGAGCTGATCTTCAAAACAAAAACAAAATAAACTCAAAAGCCCCCACCCTCAAATAAAGTCAGAATAACTTATCTGCTGAGAGGCTTCGTGTGTTTCAGCTGGAAGTAGCTGGTGACAAGCGAAGCCCCAGGGTCGGAAGGGGAAGGAGGTGGGGGAGTGTGTTATTGGAGCTGTGTTTATCTCCCCCCGATGAGTGGCACAGGGCCCTCTGTATTGAGTGGGTTTGAGTATCTGGGATGTTGCAGGAGTAGGGAAGGAAGGAGAAAATGAGGAGCAAACATATGGAGTTCCCATTGATTTAACTAAGTCCACAACAGAAGAAAAGGACCTCCTTCTGAACTTCAAATGCAATGTCTAAGAGAATGGATCTTATCTGTCCTATATTATTTAACACTGTGCACCCAGGGCCAAGAACAGTGCCCAGCCACAGAAGGCACCTCATACCATGTGTTGGGTGTGAGAATGATAGAATCTATGAGACTTGTCCTGTGTAGCCTCCAGAAGACATGAGCCCTAGCTCTTCAGTCTATTAAGAAACTCCATGTCTTGAAAAGTGATTCAAAAAGAGCTTTCCCAAATACATGTAAGAGAAACATATTGAAATCTCTTCCCGGCTTTCTGTTTGAAAATCCTCACCAGTTTTCTTTTTAATTTCTTTTCAAATTATTCTCATTTTTTGTTAATTCCTTCCCTACTTTTAGGCTCCCTTGTATCAAAAGCTAGCTTATATTAATTTTTTAAACTTCGTACTCATGCATCCCTGTCATGGATTAAATTGTGTCCCCCAAAAATGTGTGTCAACTTGGCTAGGCCATGATTCCCAGTATTGTGTGATTGTCCACCATTTTGTCATCTGATGTGATTTTCCTATGTGTTG
>NW_004444038.1:2811971-2837036 GCF_000243295.1 Trichechus manatus latirostris
CATGATTCCCAGTATTGTGTGATTGTCCACCATTTTGTCATCTGATGTGATTTTCCTATGTGTTGTAAATCCTACCTCTATGATGTTAATGAGGCAAGATTAGAGGCAGTTATGTTAATGAGGCAGGACTCAATCTACAAGATTAGGTTGCATCCTGAATCAATCTCTTTTGAGATATGAAAGAGGGAAGTGAGCAGAGAGACAGAGGGACCTCGTACCACCAAGAAAGTAGAGCCAGGAGACTTGTGATCCCTGTGCTGTGAGGCTCCTAGACCAGGGGAAGATTGATGACAAGGGCCTTCCCCTGGAGCTGGCACCCTGAATTTGGACTTCTAGCCTCCTACACTGTGAGAGAATAACTTTCTCTTTGTTAAAGCCATCCACTTGTGGTATTTCTGTTACAGCAGCACTAGATGACTAAGACAACCCCCAACTACAGCATTATCTCCCTCTGGCCAGTAATGTTTTTATTTCCCCCCGAAAACCCTTGCACATATTCAAACTCCAATGAATAGGTGTTGGTCAGGAGAAAAGACGACCAGCTAAGAAAGCTGAGGGGTTATTTGGGCTCTCTCAGTTAGCAAAGAATAGAAACATGCTCAGGATTCCTTGGGTGGTGAGGTTTATTATGGCAAGAATTATCGTGTGGTAAGCAGTGTCCCAAGACAGATACCATCAATCCTTTCCCTCTCTGTATGCATGTGCTGCTCCACATCAAGAGGTAGAATCTTTTTCCTCTCCCCTTGTATTTTCGTTGGCTTCATACCTTGCTTTCAGCAACAAAATGTGGCAGAAGTGATATTGTGCTTGGTCAAGGAGTAGCCTTTAAGGTCTTCTGCTCTTAGCAGCCAACCACCATGCGAGAGGTCTGGTCACTCTGAAACCAGCAAGCTGTGAGAAGCCCAAGCTTGGCACATGGAGAGAGAGGAACCACCGAAGGGGCACCGAGGAGCCAGATTTGTGACTAAAGCCTTTTTGTGCCTTCCAGCTCCGTCCAACAGTAAGCTGAATGCAAAGAATATACAAGCTTAGCTGATGACACATGGAGTAGAATCTGAGTCTTGTCCAGATCTCTGACCCACAGAATCACTAAGTTTCAAGGTAGTCAGTTACGCAACAATAGAAAACTGAAACACACAGAAAGATTTTTTTTTTTTTTTAATTTTTTAAGAAAACAATCCCACGGCTATATAGCCAATACTCATGGAACTTGAGTCTCTTGACTCTACATGTCTCTTGTGTTTTGCAAAACTCCTGAGCTCCTCTCAGTGGTTCTCCCATTCAGACTCTCTGAATAAGGACCAAGTTGCCCAGTGGCCCTATCAGTCAAGGTCCTAAAGTCAGGCCACCTCATAGGCTGCTAGTCAGCTTCTAGGTGGTTGACTTTAGATGAGATGCTAATCCTTGGTTCAGTCATTTGTAGATGATATAGTTTGGCACATGGTAACCCATGTTTGGGAAACAACTCAAGCAACTTTGACAAAGACAGAGTATCTGAGATTGTCTTCTGAAACTAGCACATTCCTTCTAGACTATACCAACCCCTTACACTAGGGCTGCACTCAGCCTTAGGAGTGGCGTTGGCCAGAACTATGAGACGGACCAGCGATCCTGCTTGCTTATATGTTAATTGGTAAATACCCCATGATTATGAGAAAGCTGTGTATGGGATCATAGAGACAAAGGGGAATGGAGAGGAACAAAACCCTTGCCTCAAATGACATGAAACAGTTGCCTTTCATGTGCTAAAAAAAGATCTTTGGCTTCTCCACAATTGTAGGCTTGTCTATTACCATGGAGCATTTATTTTCCTCAAGCTTCAGTAAATTTCTGGATTCAATTTGTGAGTCTGGATATAGATGTGAATATTTTCCTGTCACTGGGAAAACAAATTAAGTCTAAGTAAATCGCTTGGAATTGCTGAGACTCAAAAGGAATCTCTTTAGCAATGCATAGCACAAGCAAGAACCAAGAGGATAACACCCGGTCTTTGGAGCTTCACTTACAAGTAGTGCCTCGGGAATGTTTTGACTTGGGGTTTCTCCTTGAAAGAGACCGTGTCTCTGACAAGAAGGCATGACTCTTCGAGGTTCTTCCCACATCTGATGTGACTCTTCCTCTGTTGAAAAGAAATGAAATCCACCTCCAGACAAAGGCAGACATTTCCTCAAGACCCTCATGGAGAAGGAAATGCTGCTATAAGTGGTGGAACATTAACTATAGATAATTAATACATTGCTGGTCATTTACTTTCCAATAGGCTCTCTTTGGCTAAAAAGTCAGCTCTCAGTATTAAAAATTGAATAGTCATGCAGAAACTGCTTCCTATTCACCACGGGCAGCTCCGATCTCAGGCAGCAACTTCATGAAGTTTAGTGTTTCTGGTGAGAAGAACAAGAGGGACTGGTGATTTCACAGACTTTCCTGGGAATAAAATACAAGAAACTTACTCTTATCCCCATAAAATGTGGCTTTTCCCAAATGGAACCTATTGCACAAAACCACGTAAGAGTAAAAGACATGTATGATGAGTTAGATTAAATGTTTACAAATTATATTTATTAAACAGACATTCTTCTATTGAAAATTTCCATTGTGGGCCTGGAAAAAGATCAAGGTCAGTTCTTATTAAATAAGCCTACTTTATGCAAACTTCCATGCCAGTCAGCCAAATATAGTTATTAAACATTCAATGTGGGAGAACAGCCCTCATTTTGGACAAAACTGAACTTGGTGAACTTCATTTCTGGTACCCCCAAGATCTCTTTCTCATCCATTTCTTCTCTCCATGGGGCTTCAATGTTTCCTTCATGAGGGGGTTATGTCCCAGTGCCCACCCTGACAGATGTCCCTGACATCTGTCACTCCAGAGTGGCACAGCAGCCATTGACAACAGAGTGAATGTAAGCTAATGTGTTTACCTTTATTGAAGATTTCTTTTTCTAATTTCTCCCAACTAAGGAAGGTATTCCACCATCCATCTGACAGTTGTCGTACTGGGGTGCCTTTCGTGTTGCCATGATGCTGGAAGCTATGACATCAGTATTTCAATCGCTAGCAGGCTCACCCATGACAGACAGGTTTCAGTGGAACTTCAAGACTAAGACAGACTAAGAAGAAAGACCTGGTAATCTACTTTCAAAAATTAGCCAGTGAAAACCCTATAGGTCACAACACAATATTGTCTCATATAGTGCTGGAAGATGAGACCCTACGTTGGAAGGCACTCAAAATATATAGTAGTCACAACAATGGACTTGAGCACACCAATGATCATGACGACGGCACAGGACCAAGCCATGTTTGATTCTGTTGTACATGGGGTAACCGTGTGTTGGATCCGACTCAATGGCAACCAACAACAAGAAAGGTATTGGGGGTGGAGGTGAAGTTTCCCAAGCGCGTAACATCATATCACAAAATTTGTTGCCAAGTTTCCTCATGTTAAAGTCAGTTCAAATATAGGGAATAGTACAAGGTGTTCCTCTGATATACTATACAGCAGTGGTGCCTGAACTATTAACCATGAATCCCTTTGAACTTTTGGGTTTATGTCTGTTTTCTTAATTAAAGAACACGAGAATACAGTTGCTACTATGAGGAAGGGAGGTGTAGCCTGGGGATTTTAATTTTTACATCAAAAGAGGAAATTTTTTTCTAGAAAATGTGTAGAACTCTGCAATTAAAAAAAGGAAAGTACAGTTCCATCAAGGAACTGGTAGTCTAGTAGAGAATAGAGATCAGTTCAAGTAGACAGAAGAAAAACAGTTAAATAAAATATGCAGGACTGCAAAATAGTACTAAAAATAGATATTATACATGTATGTACTATTCATATACATACCCACATATATAAAGATAGATAGACAGATTTGCTGCATATTTACTGAGCCAAATGGAGATAATGAGGTTAGTAGTGAAGTTTATATTTGAACGGGAAATTTTAAATTTTGTATGTGACATTTTATTCTTTCATTGAACAGAAGCACCATTCTAGGCAGTGTTGGGACTAGGAAGTGCCTCAGACAAGGAAATACGGTCATTGCCCTCAAGATATTTCCAGTCTAGTGGAGAAAACAGGCATTAAAATAGATAATCGCATCTATCTGGTATGACCTATTTTCACAAGATGTGGGTTAAAATACATCCTAGCTAAACACATGAACACAAAGTGCGGTATTGACTCCTGTTATGGATTGAATTGTGTCCCCTCAAAATATGTGTCAACTTGGCTAGGTCATGATTCCCAGTATTGTGTGATTGTCCACCATTTTGTTATCTGATGTGATTTTCCTATGTGTTGTAAATCCTACCTCTATGATATTAATGAGGCAGGATTGGAGGCTGTTATGTTAATGAGGCGGGACTCAATCTACAAGATTAGATTATGTTTTAAGTCAATCTCTTTTGAGATACAAAAGCGAGAAGCGAACAGAGAGACGGGGGACCTCATACCACCAAGAAAGCAGCACTGGGAGCAGAGCACGTCCTTTGGACCCAGAGTTCCGTTGTGGAGAAGCTCCTGGACCAGGGGAAGATTGATGACAAAGCCCTTGGTCCAGAGCCAACAGAGAGAGAAAGCCTTCCCCTGGAGCTGGCCCCCTGAATTCGGACTTCTAGCCTATCAGACTGTGAGAGAATAAATTTCTGTTTGTAAAAGCCATCCACTTGTGGTGTATCTGTTATAGCAGCACTAAATGGCTAAGAAAATGCTCATGCCTATGCAGTGAAGCCCAACCTCGGGCTCCAAGGTTGCACACATCTCCCTTGTTCCCTACTTATATACTCTGCCATTGGTTCCCAAGGCATAAATCCAGATCTAGTTGGTTGGGCCTATGAATGGCTCCAGTCTCAGGCAAAATGCTAACAAAGAATTTTTGTTTAATTTTGCCAGCCCCATCTCTCACCATTACTGGAGGGTGGACGGGTCTGGATTTTCTTTCCTTGTAGGAGAACTTGGCTAGAGCTAGTACCTGGGTTCACATCCAGTATCTCTAACTTTGAAAGGAGAGGTTCTTTTAGTGGGTCTCAGTTTCTTCCCTCCCGAAGGTCCTTGTACTCCTTATGAAAATTCTTGCCTCCTCTCACCCAGCTTTATGGATTCCATCAAGAAAAGCAGCCTTTTCTCATACAGAGGGGAAAAAGTGAAAAGATGATGCAGCCCACATTTAACTGAATCAGGAGCTCTTACTAGCGTCATCTCTACATGACTAAGGCAAGGAAGTCAAGTGATTTATTCCCCATAATTAGGAAAGTCTGCTCCACAGTGACCTGCTGCCCACTCCTGGATTTTTAGGAGATAGTTGATATTTTTTTCTTAATCCTGTCTCATCAGCATGCTACACACACAAATAATCAAGTAACTGTAATTGTGCTAACTTACAAACAAAAAGCACAAAGTGTTGTGAATGCATAAAACAGGGAAATCTAAGCTAGTGTGCTGGGTGGGGGGTTGTGGTGGGAAAGTTGGGGTACAGAGAAAGGCTTTCCTTAGCGGAATAAACCAGAGGTTAAGGCTTGAAGGGTAAATAGAAGTTAGCTAGGCAAATGTGGGGGTGGAGGGAGTGGCCCAGGCAGAGAGAGACTGTCACTAAAACGCCAAGATGAAAGTGACGTAAGACGAGGCTGGAGAGTGAGACCTGGAAGAGACCTGAACGTGTGTAGGGACTTACCTAATGCAGAAAGAGAAGGACAGCAGGCTTTTGCAGATTCCGAGAGGGAAGATGCATAAAGCGTGGGGCTAACAACTTCTGGAAGCACAGGGACAAAGTTTCAATAGGCCACAGTAGTAGAAAAATAATAATGGTATTTGGTAGGGTGACCAAATCCTGATTTTCTTGGGACACACCTATTTTATACTTATTGTCATTCCCCCTTTGACTACCAAAAGTGCTCTAATTTACTACTCTCAAGTGATCCATAACAATAACGATGATGACAACGAGAATAGTAACCAAATCCATATGTACGCAGAGAGGGAAGAGTGAAGGAATGAGAACGAGAAACCAATAAGACAAAAAATGTTAAAAACTGGTGAGTCTGGGTGTACCAGTTTTCCACTGCCTCTGTAACAAATTATCACAATTTTAGTGACTTAAGACAATACAAATTAATTCTCTTATGGTTCCGGAGGTCGGAAGTCCAAAACCAGTTGCTGTGGGCTAAAGTCAAGATGTCAGCAGGTCTGGTTTCTTCTGGGGGCTTGGAGAGGAGAATCCATTTCCTTGTCTTTCTCAGCCTCCAGAGGCTACTTGTATTCCTTGGCTTGTGGCCCCTTCCTTCATCTCCAAAGCACATCTCTTCAATCTCTGCTTCTGTCATCACATGGCCCTCCTCTTCTGTAGTCAACTCTCCCCATCTCCCTTTTATACGGACACTAGTGATTTAACATTTACGATCTACCTGGATAATCCAGGATAATCCCCCACCTCAAGATTCTTAATCACATCTACAAAGTCCCTTTTGCCATATAAAATAACATTCACAGGTTCCAGGGATTAAAAATCAAAAAACCAAACCTGTTGCCGTCGCATTGATTCCTGCTCATAGCGATCCTATAGGACAGAGTAGAACTGCCCCATAGGGTTTCCAGGGAGCAGCTGGTGGATTTGAACTGCTGACCTTTTGGTTAGCAGCCAAACTCTTAACCACTATGCCCCCAGGGTTTCCATTCCAGGGTTTCCATTCCAGGGATTCGGACCTGCATATCTCTGTGGGCTATTATTCATCCTACCATACTGGGTAAAGAGAATGCAGGAGTTCTTCCCACTTTTCTTACACATTTTCTGTAAGCTTGAAATTATTTTAAAATAAAATATCTTTTAAAAGATATTTTAAAATATCTTCCAATTTGGAAGACAAATTTTATGGTCACCGTAGCAGAGGGCATAAGCTTCCCTTTATCCAAACCCTTCAATCTTCTTTCTTTCTTCCATGAAAAATATTTTATTTAGATCATACTGTACGACAGGATCTTAATTCCAACACACTCAAGCACACATTTATTTTAAAGGCCAATGCTAACACATGACCCCCACTGTTATGTTTTGAAAAGGCTAAGAAAAACCTTTAAGAATAGTTTTGCCAGCGCTGAAATTTATACATTTAACATTGTCAGAGAAGGCGTACATCTACTTTCTCAAAAAGACTCTAATAATTAAAGAGCTAAGAAAGCGTCTCCAGGGCTCCTTTTCTCTTAACACTCTTTCCTCCACAGTGAAGTAACTATCCAGGCGATTACAAATGCCTCTTTGCGTCCACTTTTGGGTCTTCTGCACATTGTCACACATTTATACACGTCTGTGATTTGAGCTTCTTCAGCACTGTTATTTCAATAGCTCGAGGCCCTTTGGTTGTCCTTGGGTTTGTGTTGTCTCATCTGTACACAAAGAAGCCTTTCTTTCCTCCCAGGTTGTCTCCTTTAATCTGAATTGCTCATGAACTATACCTACTAGGATCACTGGTATCATTATTATTAATAATGACACCAATGTACCAGTTGCCTTAAGGTCGACTGAGACTCATGGTGACCCCGTGTGTGTCAGAGTAGAATTGTGCTGCACAGGGTTTTCAGTGGTTGATTTTTCAGAAGTAGATCACCAGACTGTTCTTCCAAGGCACCTCTGGGTGGACTTGAACCTCCAACCTCTCAGTTAGCAGCCAAGCACGTTAACCGTTTGTGATACCCAAAGACTGTTCAGTAATGATAACTTTATTAAAGCCTTTCTGTGCGGTGGGAAGGGGGGCGGGACAGAGGAGACCAGGTGGCATAAGCTAAAGTTCCAAAGAGCTAGTGAGCACATCTCCATCAGAACATTGCAGGCTGTCACCTCACCCAACTCAACCAGTCTGTGATGGTTAATGTTATGTGTCACCTTGGCTAGGCTATGATTCTCAGTGATTTGGGCAGACATTATGTAATCATCCTCCATTTTGTGATCTGATATGAGCAGCCTATCAGTTGGAAGGGGAGTTTCCTTGGGGTGTGGCCTGCATCCAATACATATGAATGTTCTCACAAAGCTCGCACTCTCTCTTGCTCCTGCATTCATCTCATCATCCTCTGACCTCTGGTTCTTAGGATGTGAGAAGCCTTCGTTCAGCCTGCTGCCTGACCTGCAGATTTTGGGTTCGACAGCCCCTGCAACCATGTGAGTCAGAAGAAGCCTCCTGCCTGCTGCCTGACCCGTGGATTTGGGACTTGCCAGCCTCCACAATTGCATGAGCCACCTCCTAGAATAAATCTCTCTATATATATTTATATATATGCTTCTCTTGTTTTGCTTCTCTAGAGAACCCCGCCTAAGACACAGCCCTTGGATCAACAGGGAGGACAAGCAATGTGATAGTCCTTATTGAAGATACTTAAGCTATGGTTGTCAGAGAAGGAAGAAGAATCTGGAAAGCAAGGCAAGACTCAAAAATTGCAGGAGGGTTGAGCTTGTGGCAGAAGTTGGGCAGAGTTAGGCTTGAAGCCATGGCTAAAACACTTTTTCAAGCAGATGTAAACAGAAATTCAGGAATCAACTCCATTCAAAGTAGGGTAAACTCAACAAAACATTTGAAAACCTATATGTCTTAGATGTCTAGTGCTCCTATAACAGAAATACCACAAGTGAATGACTTTAACAAAGAGAAATTTACTCTCTCACAGTTTAAGAGGTTAGAAATCTGAATTCAGGGCCCTAGCTCCCAAGAAAGGCTTTCTCTCTCTGTCGGCTCTAGGGAAAGGTCCTTGTCATCAATCTTCCCCTGGTCTAGGAGCTTCTCGGCACAGGGACCCTGGGTCCAAAGGACGGTGCTGCTTTCTTAGTGGTATGAGGTGCCCATGTCTCTTTGCTCGCTTCTCTTTTTTATATCTCAAAAGAGATTGACCTAAAACATAACCTAATCTTGTAGATTGAGTCTTGCCTCATTAACATATCTCCCTCTAATCCTGCCTCATTAACATCATAGGGGTAGGATTTCAACACATAGGAAAATCACATCAGATGACAAAATGGTGGGCAATCACACAAAACCGGGAATCATATCTTAGCCAAGTTGACACACATTTTTCAGGGACACAGTTCAATCCTTAACACTATACAAATGAAGTTTCTGAAGAAAATGATTTGAATTACAAAAACAATAACAACAACAAAGAAGTTTGAAAAACTGCCATGTTTCCACTTGGACTTGAAATTTTAGAAGAGTCACTGGATTAATATAAATCTAGTATAATAAGGATAGTTTGCAACATTCCATTAGAATGTTTCCATAAGAGAAGGAATTCCTGAGGATGTTTGCTTCAGCTGTTATCATTGACCAAGAATTATTTTTTTGAATTTTTGCGTCTCAGCCTGGGGCAGAGTGGTGAATTACTGCCCAAAAGCCATTTTGCAGAATATACAGAGAATCATCTTGTCTCAGGTCAAACGTCATTTGCTTCCTTGAATTGCATTCCTTCAGCTCTTCCCCTTTAGGCACACTTCCTTTTCCAAAGTCTTCCCCAAAATCAGGGGGGAGGGGCAGAGTGCTATGCATCCGTGTATTTGAATATTTTGGTCTTCTCTTTCAACTACTTGATAAAAACACTGCTCGTTTACTGAAGAAAGACACCCCAGTGAAGCCTACACACCTTCCAGATGTTTCCCTGCTGATATTTTAAGATGAAACTAGTAACTGTGGTAACTCGGTTGCCATTAATCCAAATGCATTGTCAGCAAAAGAGAAAAAAGGCAGCAGGTCCCACTTAGCCTTCTGCAGACATCATCATTCAAGTCTCTGCCATCTTTGTTTGTTCATTTTTTAATATTCTCTTGTATGTTTGTTGAGAATATACATAGCAAAACACGCTCCCATTCAGCAATTCCCACCTACAATGTTCAGCAACATTGTTTGCGTTCTTCCTATCGTCACCATTTCTGTTCTAGTTGTTTGACCACCATTAATTAAGTCTCCCTACCCCCTAAATGTCTCATCTGCGCTTTAGATGAACTGCTGTCCATTTGGTCTCATACAGATCATTGTTTAAAAGAATGCAGTACTCAAGAGTGACATTCTTTACTTTTTGAGCTAACCTATGTAGTTAGAAGGTGACTTTGATCCCTGTCATCTTCGAATTATTTTACAGAATTATGGAGGAGGTACATTTCCTCATTCTTCAACATGTCTTTATCTTACTCTAGATTTAAGGTGCGTTTAAGTAACACCAGAGTGATCTTAACCTTTTGACCTCTTTAACCCTCACCTCTTTTCAGATCAAAATCACAGTCTCTGGAAGTTGACTAGCTGGCCTGCTGACAGGTTTTTTGATTATTTCCTACTGACCTGCAGAACATTTCAGCAAGGTGCCTACAAGCTGGAGGTGGGCTCTGGCTTTATCTGACTGTGTGTCAAAACCAGGCACGACTCTCTCCTCTTTTATTTCAGAGTCCTTCAAACCACGGAGAGGTAACTTGAATATCCCCAGACTCTGATACTTGCCTGTCCTCTCACTTTCAAACTAAGAGCTTAGACTTCTTCTTTTGTTTTTTGTTTTTTTTTTCTTACTCTTCTTCACAAAAGAAAAATAGATCTTTAGATTGTTTCTTGGACAAAGGGCAATTATATTTTTTTATAGATGTCCATGAATATTAATGAATTCATATTTAGTTTGTAACCTCCAATATCTTGTAGAACAATATTTTCCATTAAAATGTTAATGTTCAACAGGAAAGGGGTTATTGCCAAACCAGCTTTAACTGATTTTAAGATATACTGAGATCTTTACATTCCTGGCCCCGGTGGCGAGGTTAGTAAAAGAGGCCACTGTGTTACACTCTGCAGTTAGCACTGCATATGTGGGCTGCCCTTGGAAACCTATTTGTGGGGAAATAACCAAAAAAAAAAAAAACCAAACCCGTTGCCATCCAGTCGATTCTGACTATAGTGACCCTATAAGACAGAGTAGAACTGCCCCATAAGGTTTCCAAGGAACGCCTGGTGGATTCGAACTGCCAACACTTTGGTTAGCAGCCGAGCTCTTAACCACTATGGTGCCATGGAAATCCCTTGAAACGTGAAAAGCGCCTGTTGTGCACTTTAACGGGGAAGAGCTGCTGAAAGCAAATTTGGTGCTGAAACACAAGGAAATCTACCATAAACTACTGAGCACACATGGTAAATGTACCACTATTACACAATTGATTTATAAGCTTGGGGTTTAAAGCAGGTGCCCCACCGAGCCCTCTTCTCTATACATACATCCAATCTTATGAAATTTAAATAGTTCTTGCTCAATTCCACCAAATTTTAGAGCTCTGTGCCCACGCATTCAATAGTAATCACCAAGCAAAATTCTGAATAAGAATACTCAGCATTTATTAAATCCCTTATGTTAGACACTCTAAGATGCGCTGGCTACGTGACCTCATTTTGGCTGGACCATTGCTGTGAAAACTAGATATATTGCCACCTTTACTTCACAGATGGGGATACGTAGGTTCAGAAACCCGTTGCTGTCAAGTTGATTCCAACTCATAGAGACCCAACAGGATGGCGTAGAACTGCCCCACAGGGTTTCCTAGGCTGTAAATCTTTACAGAAGCAGACTGCCACGTCTTTCTCCCCAGGATCAGCTGGGGAGTTAGAACTGCTGACCTTTCAGTTAGCAGCCGAGCGCTTAACCACTGTGCCATAAAAGGTCCACCTCGCATAGCTCTTGAAGGTAAAGCCAAGATTTAAACCTGGTCTTTTTGATTCCATAACCTTGAGCCTGAACAGCACATCATACCTGCAGCATCCTTTCCTCTCCCTTTGAAGCGCTAGGGAGAGGAGTTCTTTCACCCACAAGGCTCCTAGCAACCTTCGCTTACTCGCTGCCTCGTGTGCTCGCTGCGGTGACTCCATCGGGCCTGTCCTTCTAAGCAGGACTCCGTTCTCTGCACCCCACACTGAACCTTCTCCCACGTCAAAACCTGCTTTCCACAGCTGTCCCATCTGACAGCCAACGGTGTTAGATATTGAGACGGCCTAGAGGTAGAACTGTCTTCCCTAATTCCTTAACTCCAAAATATGAGCGTCTAATTGCTGCAGAAAAGAGGGCAGGGGAGGGAGCAGGAAGGTGTTCCAGGAGGCCTGCAAACCATATACCAAAGGCCACCACCTCCACCCAACACGGGTCCAGCTCCCAGCTCTGAACTCACGCCCATCGAATACTTCTTACTTGAATGGTTCATCTGGCTTTTCATTCATCTCCCTTGCCAGTTGCTCTTCCCAAATCTTCTTTCAAGTCACCCCTACTTCCTGCAGCATGCCAAACCTTCCCGCAGGTCGGTCAGAACACTCCTTCAGAAACTCACCTACGCTGAGAATTGGTCAAGCTCATCATCATGACATATAGGCGGCATATGCTTTGTAGCTTTTGAAGCCATAGATAATAAGGCCATTATAGGATTCTCTTTCATTTGTATGTAAATTGATGGAAAAGTACAGGTGACCACAAAAAAGTACTGGTGACAATTCTGCTTCTGTTCCTCAAATAATGACGATAATGGCTGAAGGAGCTAATGGAACATATGAAGACCCACAGAAGGACTGGCCGTGCTTTTAAAAGGCAGCCCTCCCGTGCGTGTGTCGACAAAGAACTGGGCAGCTTGGCATTTTCATTTTAAAATGACTCACTCGTGGGGACAGGCTCCAACCAGCAACTCAGCTCTTAGGACTCCCAGTGTCAAGGACCTTATAACCCTTCGAACAGAATTTTAGCCTCGGTGCTTCACAGGAGGAAACATCTACTAAATAAAGTCACTATATTCACTGTCTCTGAGCAAACTCTCAGGATCACCAACCAAAATAGTAAACGTTCCTTTATAATCAGCTAAGGTAGTTCTAGGAAATGGAATACCATCAATTAAAAGACATCTTACTGGCGAACTTTGGTGGGAATGGGAGGGGAGATGACCAAAAAAAATGTTCCTTTTGTTTATCAATCATCGGGGGTTCTAGAAATTATTTGGGATAAGTCCATTTTATCTCTTGCTGTTTCATTTGTCCCTCTAGTTGTCATTTAATATATTTATTTTAAAATGGCACATCCTTCTGAAAATGTTTTTTTAGAACTTGTATTATTTTTAGAAGATGGCACGTAGATAGTACAAATTTATAAATGTAATGATCACACTTACTCCAAACCCCAGACTAGTCCATCAGAAACAGTAGTAGATGCTTAAGTAATTGTCTATAACAGCTCATCCAAACCCCAGACTAGTCGATCAGAAGCAGCAGTAGATGCTCGAGTAATTGTCTATAACAGCTCATCCAAACCCCAGACTAGTCCACAGAAACAGCAGTAGACACTTAAGTAATTGTCTATAACAGCTCATCCAATTGTTCTCTTTTGCTTTTCAGTTCATCCAGAAATTCAAAGAACCATCCTCTTGACCACAATCTCGTGTTGTCTCTGTTCCACTGGAACCTTAGCTCAGGATTTCTATTTACTCTGTGTCACTCAGCAGTCCCCAAGCCTACCACGGTCATCAGTTACCTTGCCGCTTGCTTCTCAGGATTAAATCACTACAGCAAGTGATGCATTTGCAGATCGTGTTAGAAAACTGGGCGAAGCATTGCTGCCTTCTCGGGTACGGCTAAACACAGGCTGCCGCTTCTGCGCCGTGGTTGAGGGCTCAGCTGCTAAGGCAGTTCAAAGCCACAAGCCTCTCCTTGGGAAACCTGGGGACAGCTCTACTCTGTCCAGTGGGGTTGCTTTGAGTCTGAAGCGACTCATCAGCAACGGACTTGGTTGGGTTTGACCATGGCAACTTCGCTTCATGATGACACCTGGTTTATAAACCTATTCCAGCATCAAGAACTGAAACTCCTCCGCGGCATTTTTTCAGCTTGAAAATTGCTTTCAACTCCTCCTCTCCCCTTTTAAAAACACTTGTTTTAAAATGCAAAGGGAGATTTCAAGGATGATAATGTACTCTTTCTGACTAATTTTATAAGAAAATGGTGTATTTGGGTTTATTTTCCTCTAAATACACACACACACACAATGAAATTGCATGTCAACTCATGTCCTTTCTGCCATACTACGGAGCATCCTTCTCCTAGAAACACCCACAGGCTGTGATTGCAGTGCGTTCCAGCAGCGTTCTACTCTCCACGTGTGTGAATGGCACTCTCTCTCTCTCTCTGCTTAGTGGTTAAGAACTTGGCTGTTGTTTTTGGTTGACTGGCTAACCAAAAGGTTGGCGATTGGAATCTACCAGCCACTCCTTGGAAATCCTATGGGGCTATTCTACTCTGTCCTGTAGTGTGGCTATAAGTCAGAATTAACTCAACGGCATGGGATCCAACTATCTATCTGTCTACCTACCTACCTATCTACTTATCTACCTACCTACCTATCTATTCATTGCACCCAAGTCTATTCCAACTCATAGCAACCCTACAGGACAGAGCAGAACTGTCCCATAGGGTTTCCAAGGTTGTAATCTTTACAGAAGCAGACTGCCACATCTTTCTCCCGTGGAGCGACTGGTGGGTTCGATCCTCCAGCAACAGCTGAGTGCTTAACCACTGTGCTACCAGGACTCCTTCATATCTATATACACATGTATGTATGTATATATGTCTGTGTATACATACATGTGTATATGTGTATATTGGAATCCTGGTGGAGCAGTGGTAAAGAACTCAGTTGCTAACCAAAAGGTTGGCAGTTCAAATCCACCAGGTGCTCCTTGGAAACTCTATGGGGCAGTTCCACTCTGTCCTACAGGGTCGCTATGAGTCAGCGTCAACTCCACAGGAACAGGTTTTTTTGTTTTGTTTTGTAAATGTGTATATATATATATATAGAAATTCATGCACGTACACATACACTTAGTTTGGATCATTCAAAATAAAATAAGCTTGAAGTAAAGTCACCTTAATAGTAAAAAATTAAATTGAAAAAAGGCAAAGTCAATCACCTAGCTCATGGCTATCAAATAACAGTGGTGTCTTTTTAGCAAATGTGCCTTTCTCAGTGGCCGGAGATAATGTCCAAGTGTTTATTACCTACCTGAGTGTGCAAATTTTAAATACCTTGTTCTAGTTATAGCCATTCTATTACATCAATTCTTTCAGCAATTTCCTTGTAAAATTAGATTTGCGCAACTGTTCTCTCCCATAAAGCACTGAACCGAAGAACGGTGGTAATCTCAATTGCCTTTCATGCCAGATTTAACCTTATGATACATGCATTAAATACGAATTAACATCTTGTCTCTGAGAAACTCACATTTAGTAGACCAGCCACAGTTTCATTAAAATATAAACCAATATACAATTCATGAAAAGAAAACTAGCCAGCTATATTCTCTTCTTTCTCTACGCTCTTCTTTCTACGAAAATATATTGCTCCCACTCAGCCACCACACACACAGGTAAAGTGGGCTTTTATTTAGGACAAAGAATCAAATGGATTTTCTGAAAATCATGGAAATGAACAAAATGGAGTTTTCCAGGCGTGCAAATCTCAATTTTGTAACTGATTTCTCAAAATGAACCTAGGAGATCGGGTCGAATTGCAGCCATTTCTAAGGCTCTACTTCAGTGGATCATGCCTTGGATCTACTTGAGCGTTTCTTTAAAACCCTACAACAAGAATTGAGGATATAATTTCATCAGGAAACTCATTCCCCTCGGGACTCTGCCTCATGGCAAAATAAAAACTTACTATGTATTTCAGGCTAGAGGGGCAGCCCTATAATTGCATAGTCACAATTAGACAGTCTTCTCATTATTTCCTGGAGGAGGGTAAATGTGATTTCAATCAAGAGAGGTTCTGTCCCTGTTCCTCCTGCCCTATGACAGACAGAATCCAACAAAACCCCAGGAAGTAAGAGTGGCAATCAGTCGGGGACAGCTACAGAAAAGCACTAAAAACTGTCATTTCCACCAAAATAACAGCCGCACAAAAATATAATCAATATGTTGAAAAAGCGGGAAAGAAAAAAGAAAATGACAGATTTCTCTGGCCACATTACAAACTTCTAAGTCCTGCCTGCTCTCCTTGCATATTCTATTCTTTTTCTATTCTCCAAATCGTATAAAATCACTTCTACTTTATTATTTCAGTATACCTTGGAGATCAGAACCATGGCACTTTCTATAACCCATGTTCTTTTCTTAATGTTGAGAAATGTAACTCTTAGACTCGGGCATAAATTGGCTTTACATGGAAGTCGGGCCATCTGAGAAGTTTACACTGTGATTACTAATGGGGTCATATTACTCATGTCAGCTTCTGTCCTCATTTCTTCTATAAAACGAAAATTATTACACCAACCTCCTGTGGAGGAATATTTGAGAAGTAAAGTATAATATTTATGGTAAAATGCGTTAGAGTCATTACTGCAGGTCCAAGTTTTATGCACAGAATATCTGTTCTGACTAAGTAAGTCAAGGAAGCTTCTATTTCCATCTTAAGCCAAATTGCTAATGGGATGATTTTTTTCCCACTGAATTGACAGTTCTTTTGATACTTAGTACTCATGTGGATGGAACCCTGGTGGCACAGTGATTAAGAGCTCAGCTGCTAACCAAAAGGTCGGCAGTTCAAATCCACCAGCTCCTCCTTGGAAACCCTACAGGGCAGTTCTGCTCTGTCCTAGAGGGTCTCTATGAGTCTGAAGTGACTCGACAGCACCTAACAACTCATGTGGATGCTATGTGGTAAAAATATTGACAGACACAAAGTTACCACTCCCATCACTATAATATCTGTACCTAATCAGAAATACCATTTCAGGAACATAAAGCATTTCCATTGCTGGCTTATGAAATAACTATGCCTTTGTCTGGGAAAGTCTGGCTCTAAAAATCCATCATGCTAAGGTAAGTCATTCCTAGATCTGATCTCCATAACGACCAGTTTCTGAGCCCTAGGAAAGTATTACCCCTAGGTGAAGGGCCACCACAGAAATAGTTCTGCAGTATGATATCTTGGAACAATTTTCAAGGGCTCCTTAAAACCAAAAACCAAACTCGTTGCCATTGAGTTGATTTGGTGGATTTGAACTGCTGACGTTTTGGTTAGCAGCCATAGCTCTTAACCACTGCACCACCAGACCTCCAAGAACTCTTTAAGATATCTTAAATTTGATGGTGGTACAAGCAGAAATGATAGAACCAATATCCTAGAGAAATATGCCCAGCCCTCGTAGTAGTTCATTAGGCAGATGGATGTGAACAAGTTAAAATGCAGCCTATGAGTAACCTTCATGTTTAGGTGGTCCCTGTGTCCTGTATTAGGAGTCCCTCTTTGGTGGAAAAGGTTAATGCACTCAGCTGCTAACTGAAAGGTTGAAGGTTCAAGTCCTTTCAGAGGTGCCTTGGAAGAAAGGTCTGGTGATCTACTTCTGAAAAATCAGCCATTGAAAATCCTATGGAGCACAGTTCTACTCTGACACAAACAGGGTCTCCATGAGTCAGAATCGACTGGAGGGCAACTGGTTAGGTATGTCCTGTATTATTTAAGAAATTGACATTCCTGGCTAGAGATGGCAAAGGCATACAGAACTGTGCAAAGTGCCCTAAGAAAATGTGAAGGTTTTTGGCCGGAAGATAGCAAAGATTTTTCCTGTTTATCTTCTCTTGTCTGGGCCTTAATTAATTCAGGGCTTCAAACTGGTTTGTGCTGGTTTGAACTCCTGCTGAGAATTTGCATTTCTAATAAATTCCCTGCTGAGAATTTGCATTTCCACCCCAGCTATACTGAATCAGAATCTACGTTTTAACAAGATCCCCAGTGATTCTTACATATAACTTCCTGGGAAATTGTTAGAAATGCAAAGATACATAAGAATCACCTGGAGATCTTGTTAAAGTGTAGATTCTGATTCAGTATAGCTGGGGTGGAAATGCAAATTCTCAGCAGGGAATTTATTAGAAATGCAAATTCTCAGCAGGAGTTCAAACCAGCACAAACCAGTTTGAAGCCCTACTTTAATTCATGAACCTTTCCTGGTTGGCATTAGAAGAAACAGCTGTATCAAATGGGCTGACTTGAGGAAGTTTATCAGCAAGGTCTGGTTATGATGGGAACGAGAAAGAAGAGCAGAAGATTAACCAAACACAGTTCCGGCTAGAGGGCTTTTCAGACTGGATTTGAAAATGTAAGTTCCCAACTGAAAACTATCAGAAAGTTAGAGTGCTTTATCTGCTTTGTAATTTTGAAGTAAAGTCCTTTTTTCCAGAATACCCAGAAGGAATATTTAAATTTATATTTACATTTGTTCCTCATGCAAGTGCTTAAAACCATGGCGATGATAAATTGTAAATACTTGTATAACAGCACTGTCAAGCTTCAGAGTGGTTTCCAAGAATAATTTTCCAGACAAGTATTATATTCCTATAAGATATTTACACATAATTATGTTTAGCACATACAGAAGCTGAGTAAATAAAGTTAGCCTAAAGTCAAAGGCACTAAACCTAATATCAAAAATTCGTTCTTTAGCAAATTATTACTTTAAGTACTGTGTGTCCATTTTTTTTGAGCACTTAGGACATTCCATGAGTCAGAATGAGAATTAACATAAATCTACAAAATGTGAAGGACCAATGCTGCTTGCTTCTGTTTTTACACCACTATCCAGAGTAATGTGTGAACCAAATTGATGTGACCTCAAAAGCTAATTGACTTGTTTTTCCCCCATGTATACATATGTATTTTAGGATTGCTATGATAATCATGACCGTTGGAAGATTTCCTGGAAGTTGGTGACTAATTTAATGAAGAAAACTTGAGGTTGTTCCAGATAAGTAATAGCAATACTCCAAATATTCATCACTTGAGACAAAGCTGCTAAAATGGATGGTGGCTCTTACTTCAATTTCTCGAAACAGAAAAAAGAAGGATAATCACCGAGTGAATTGAGAAACATTAAAAGCCATCCAGCAGCTGTGTGCCTTCAACTTAACCATCGCTGCCTCAAAAACTGACAGGACAGCTGTGCACAGCCAAACCTATCACTTCAGGAAAAGTGAGAGCAAAGACGAGACCAGACAGACATCACTCTGCGTCTCTGATTAGGAACCGATGATTCACACAAGAAACAGCACAAATTAATTAAGAAACACAAAGAAATGTCTGGAAGGGCTACAATATATATATCCAGAGAAATAAATAAAAAACACAAAGTGACAATTGAAATAAAATATTTGACACCTTAGTGCCATGAGTGTCTGACCAAAAAATGAAAGACCACACTAAATTATATCCAACGAAATGGACTTGAAATCTTGAACAAATCCGTAAAGAAAATACACACACAAAAGGCTTGTGTGTTACTTCCTGACACTATGTATTACTGACGACCCAGAGAAGCAGTAATTAACTGAGAATGTAAACTCTGATAAATTGAGTCAGACACTTGGCAACCTAGTTTTCCTCTCATGATTCATTGTTTTTAAAGCCAGCAAACATGAAAGCAAAATCATAGGTGGGAGAGACAATAGCAATTTTGCAAAATTTATCGTACATTCCAAATCTGTCAGCAATATAAGGAAAAGGAGTGGTGCAGTAATAAAAATCATATAGTATCGTAACCACTTAAATTCCGGCAACACAAGAAGATGTAACCCATGGAATGACTTAAATCACCTGGGTCATCTTAGAGTAATACAAGCATTCCCTTAACCTTATGGAAGGTGCTTATCTATAACATGTTGTAACTTTATACAAAAAAACTATCAATTATCCTGTTGAAAAGATGTTTCTTGGTTATTTATATAAACATGGATTGAGCCCTACTGTGTGCCAAATATTGTGTGCTGCCCATTGTCCATAGCTATCAATTCCAACTCACAGCAAACCTATAGGACAGAGTAGAGCTGTCCCATAGGGTTTCCAAGGCTGTAATCTTTACGGAAGCAGACTGCCACATCTCTCGTACGGAGCGGCTGGTGGGTTCTTACCGCCAACCTTTCGCTTAGCAGCCGAGCGCCTTAACCACTGCACCACCAGGGCTCCTTCATCCTGCCAATTCATATTTTTCATACTACATGCTTCTTTTTAACCCAGGTCAATAGTGTCTCAGTGGCTTTATCCATACGAACTCAACAATAGGTTTAAATCGCTTTAAAAAATCCATGTGAAACTTTGTTTTTCCTCACTGTGTAATGTTAAAAACCCTGTTTTTAAGGAATATCTGACAGCTTAATACAATAGTGGGCTGCACGGCTAAGTGGAAACATGAAAACAAAAAAAAAAACTCCACGGCCAATGAGTCAATTCCTACTCATAGCGACCCCATAGGGTTTCCAAGGCTGTAACTCTCACAGAAGAGCGACTGCCACATCTTTTTCCCACAGAGTCGCTGGTGGTTTTGAACTGCTGGCCTTTCTATCACTTTAACCACTGTGACACGTGGGCTAAGTGGAAACATAGTGGGCAACAATGTCTACAGAGGCTAAAAAACCCCCAACCAGTTGCCTTGGAGTCTAATCCAACTCCTGATGACCCCATGTATGTCAAGGTAGAGCTGTGCTCCATAACGTCTTCAGAGGCTGATTTTTTGGAAGTAGATTACCAGGTCTTTCTTCTGAGATGCCTGGGGGTGGATTAATCTTTTGGTTAGCAGCTGAGCCACCAATTTGTGCCACCCAGGGACACCCTATAGAGGGTACTGCAGATTTAATGACACACATAGAGACCCACCCATGAGCATGGGAGAAAACCATAGAACAACGAGTGATCTATTTTAATTTGCTTCTTAAACTTCTTATGTATTCAACAATTTTTATTATATGTATGCGTTCCTTTCTAACCTGGCGGGTGGAAATATATATACATATATACTTTATATGCATCTATAAACTGGATGAAATCTTTTTCCCCCATAGCAATCACAATACCTCTGCATGTAACATTCCTCAAAAGCTGGAAAATGTCCAAGAGTGGTTCCAAAATCAAAATCCAGCCCTATCACCTCCTTCTCATTCTCGGCTATGACCATTAAAGACTCATGAGAAAACGCAGAGAGCTTTTATTCACAGTGATCATTCCCTGAAATAAAAGCAGACAAATCCAGAATTCTTGGCTAGAAGATCTGGGTTTATTCAAACACAGTTTGAAGAGGCCTGGATTATGGCACACCCTTGGACTAAAGGCCACTGGATCTGCTAAATCCAAATGTGACCGACTTGGAGTCTCCTAGACCTTGGTAGAAAATACTCCCCAGGAACACAGCTCGTGGGAAGTTGCTGCTTTCTACATTACGGGTTATGCATTATTAAAAGGCATCTCATTACAATGGAAATTATGACTTTGTCACCAACACTATAAATGTCAAGAAATCCCACTTTAAAAGAATATATTGTCTTGATTATAAAAAGAAACCTCTTTCCCTTAAAAAAAAAAAAAAGAAGAAAAATTGCTTTGTTTTCATTGAAATCCTTTTTATAAAAAGGTTTGTAATGAGGCACGGACATTTCATAAAGCTTCTTATAACACAACCTTTAGAAGTGAAAGGGAAATTATTTCCCTTATATATGTGTACACACACACACCAAATAAATTTACAAAAAAAAAAAAAACCTTAATATATTGGGAACTCTTCTCAGCAAATAACTAGAGTATGCCCATAAACTATTTGACAATCCACCGCATTCTAAATAGTGTTAGAGATCTTTTATCCAAATAAAATTTATTGTTTATCATATAAAGCCGTGTTCCTCAAACTCCATCATTTATATAATTTTTGTTGTATTGGAGTAACACCTACATTATTATTTCTTAATGTAAGTCTTTAAAATAGCTCACTTCTTGAAAACCTAAACTTCTACTTCAGCCTCAGGAATAATATTAATATACAGGATAAAATATTGATAAAATATTGGTAAAATAGTGCCTCTAAAAGCCGGGTGTTAGACGCTAGTTATACACTTCTTCTAATATATACATTAAGTATTAAAAAAAAAATCAAACGGATGAGTATACCACATATACCATAGTTCGTGAAACACTGGTATAAAATATTATTCATTAAAACAGAAAGCCTCCAAAATATATCCGCATAACTCAGAAATGTAAACATAGATACTCCTTTGAGTATTGGCGATGAGAGGACAATGGAAGGTAAAGGGAATCCCTTGGATTTGATGTAAAAGCCCTGGCATCTCTCGTGGACTCTTTCTCTTAGCCGCCATGAAATAATGGACCAGCCTCCTTTCTGCATACGTAAAATGAGGATACTATTGCCTCCTGGGTCTGAGAATTGGTTAAAATAACACGTGACGGTTGCTAATACAATGCAAATGTGTTGCAAAGACAAGCTATCCTATCGTACTGTGTGATCTGAATACCGCGCACTCTGTTGTGTCTGACATTGAGGTAGTCCCAACCATGTGCCAGGCACTCTGTTAGTGGCTGAGAATAACGACAAAAACAGGGATAGGGCCCCCTCAAAAGGCAATTCTTGCATTAGAAACTCATGTCTGACTGGTAATCAATATCATGGCTCATGTACTATTGAGACCTCAATGGTATTCTTCATCAAATACGTGCCTTTGATCCAAACAATGGGAGAAAGGGAAGAAGTACCTTACTGTTCTTGGAATACCACCGACTTGATGTTTGATCTTAGACTGCTTCAAACACCATACCTTTGCCAGGCGTGTGGATTTAATTACACCTTTGCAGTGTCCCCTATATCAGCTAATCATCAGAACGACAGGCCGCGCTCATTGACAACACCATTGCGTCCCACTTCTGCTGACGATCTCCTTGGTAGCAGGACATGTTACTCTGGCTTTGGAGAAGAGTCTCAGGTGGTTCTGTAACCAGCTCTGCATAGGACAGCAGTTCTCAAGGTGTGGTCCCTGGAGCCGCAACATCAGGATCACTCTGGATCTTGCTAGAGATGCAAATCCTCAGGCCCTGACTTGACCTGCTAAATCAACAACCTTGTCCTCCAGGTAATTCTGGTGCACACTAACGCTGGAGAACTGCTGGTTTAGGAGGTCGTGTCAAAGTATAACTAAACGCACATGACCATTAACAGAGGCTGAGAAACGCTACCTTATTGTAAATAAAATACACAGCTGTGATACACTTTACCGCCTCATTACAAACACCCGGCACACTTTAACCAACCTGAGGCCCAGGCCACACTCCAAACCAATTCATATCAGCAACTCCGGGGAAAGGGCCCAGGCATCTGTATTTGTCAAAAATATGTCTTTCTTGGTCATCTTTTAGCCAAATAACAGATTGGCACACAGAATAAAGGATACTACCTGTGAGGACAGGGCTCCATTAAAACACCATCTATATGAGACCAAAAGGTCAACAATTACTCTAAAGCAAAGATGAGAAGGCAAGGAGAGCAGGGAAACTAGAGTACTGGAAACAGAACAACCAGAATGCAATTAATGAGAATGTTGACATATTGTGAAAAATGTAACTAATGTCACTGAACAACTTGTGTAGAAATTGTTAAATGGGAACCTAATTTGTTGTGTTAACTTCCACTGAAAACACAAAGTATTGTTCATACATGTGTTGTTGTTGTGGGCCATCAAGTCAATTCCAAGTCATAGCAGCCCTCTAGGACAGAGGAGAACTGCCCCATAGGGTTTCCAAGGAGCAGCTGGTGGATTCGAACTGCTGACCTTTTGGTTAGCAGCCATAGCTCTTAACCACTTGGCCACCAGGGCTCCATTTATATTTGTATTTCATTCAAATGGAACAGCATTCCTGATGTTTCATTCCAATAAAAAGTATAATGATACAAATACGTTGATTTTGTTTTATGGTTTCCTTGCCTGAAAACAAATAATTAAGAACATGGTTCTTAACCCTAAACAGGATGGTTTATGTTTTATTTTGAAAATTTTAAGGCAAAGAAATCACAATATAACTTAGTATGAGAAAATATTGTGTATGTGCCATACCTACACGATATATATGTAAACGTGTTTACAGATATGGAGCATCAGGCTTGAAATTTCAAATTTCATTTTAAATCATATGATTTTTAAGCCATTGAACTGTATTTTTGTGATTACAGAATGTATTTCATTTACACAAACATACATTTTTGTCAATAGGAATACAGGACTTTTATCTTTCCAAAGAGGTCAAATGTTAAGTCAGAAAGATCTTTCAAAGGAAATATGATAAAAGTAATGTCAAATTCAAGCAAGTGATCTATTCCAGAACAAAGTATCCTATTTTCTCCCTTCAAGGGGTTCTAACAAGTAGGTATTAAACTTCATCTTAATGTTTAACACACAAATTTATTTTTCAAACTGCTGCTTTGAAAGCAAAGGCTGTGAATTCTGCAATGTCATTGGGTTCCTTTTATGATTCCACCCTGCAAATGTTAAAGCTGGGTAACTCCCAGTAGGATTTTATCTGGGCAAGAGGCAAAAGTAAATGCCTAAACTGATCCAACTCTGCACTAATCTCAAGGCTAATTTGTCACATCTGCCTTTCATTTGTTTCCTTTGCTTTGCAGAGGTTTTTATTGATAAGCCAGTCGGGTCATCTTCCCAGGAATTAGATGCCGATCAATCTAGTTTGCATCCGTCGGTCTTTAGTCATTAGTGGCCCAGTGGGTCTCCTACAGGAAGGGTAAATGCTAGGACAAATTCTGTTGACCAGCTCTTACTGTAAACAATTTGCTTTCTTGCTGGGTCCCTAGGTTGCTACGTTTCGAAGGTTTTTTTTCCCTAGAATTTGTCCTGCTTCAGGACATTGTAAAAGGTGATGCCAATCTTTATTTTATTTCTGTTCATTGTGTTCAGGCTAACTGATCTTAAAGAAATAAAACATCTGGGACCAAGAGATCTTTTTCATGAAGATGGTGTGGAAAGCAAAGAAAGAAACCCCTGACACCACACCTCCCCCCTCCCCCGTGCTGCAAAATCAAAGCCCAGGCAGTCTTTGAAGGTCAAGAAGGCCGTGCTGAAAGGCGTCCACAGCCACGAGAAGATCCACGGTCACTCACCTTCCAGTGCCACAAGATGCTGGGACTGCAACAGCAGCCCATGGACCCATGGAAGGGCCCTCTCTGGAGGAACAACTTCACCCTCCCTCATTACATT
>NW_004444038.1:2838612-2839515 GCF_000243295.1 Trichechus manatus latirostris
CACCTGTGCTTGCCCCAGCCCATGCACGTCCCCATAGTTGAGTTCAGCTAAATTCATCCTCTTCCTAACTTCAGAGTATTTCTTCATCTACTTTCTCATTGCTGTCTTGCTAGGAGAAAAATGAAAATATGAAACGGTGAAATACTGAAGACATATTCAAGAGTCTCCTCTTGGAGCTTTTTCCTGTTTATTATCAGTAGATCCAGTACAGTACTTTCAGATTCCACCAGAAAGAATTGTCTCATAAATGCCAAGACTCAGCTCTCTTCTTTCTCAGATTTTTACAAATCAGTAATTTAAAAATATTTTAATAATCTAATACAGTCAATATCACTTTATTTATTTTCTCTCTCTCTCTCCCCTTCTCTCTCCCTCAGTCTCTCTCTCTCCTCTTACTTTCTCAGTTAGTTTTATAACTACCATGTGCCAAAGGAGCCCTGGCGGTGTGACAGTTAAGCATTTAACTGCTAACCAAAAGGTTGGCGACTGGAGTCCACCCAGCCGCTCCATGAGAGAAAGACCTGGCGATCTGCTCCCATAAAGATTACAGCCAAGAAAACCCTATGGGGCAGCTCTACTCTGTCACATGGGGCCACTATGAGTCAAAAATTGACTCAATGGCCCCCAATAACAACAACTATGTGCCATATTCTGGGACACAAAAACGTTTATAAGAAAAGAGAGTTTGCCATCTCTCAACAAGCCAAGAGTATAATGGAAGAAATGATAAACTGATAACTAAAATATTATGTATTTAAAATTTCAATAAAACATAGTATATAGTAAGTGTAAAGCTTGAGAGCTACGGTGTATATTATGAGAGCAAAAGCCCTCCTTGGGATTAATGAAAAAAGTGAGGAAGATTTCTGTGGTAGACAAAAAATGACTGCCCAAAGATGTCCA
>NW_004444038.1:2839809-2861051 GCF_000243295.1 Trichechus manatus latirostris
GGTGGGCCCCGTGTAATCAGAAGGACCCTTAAAAGTGGAAGAAGAAGGCGGAAGAGAAGGTTGGGGTAATACAGTGTGATAACGACTCGACTTGTCATTGCTGGCTTTCAAGCTAGAGCAAGGGGCCCATGAGCCAAAGAATGCAGGTGGCCTTTAGAAGCCAGGAAATACAAAGAAAGCGATTCTCCCCTGGAGCGTCCAGAATGGAACGCAGCCCTGGCGACTCCTTGATTTTAGCCCAGTGAGACCTGTGTCAGACTTTTAACCTACAGCAGTATAAGATGATAAATTTGTGTTATTTTAAGCCACTATGTTTGTGGTCATTTAAGGCAACAAGAACAAAGTAATACAATTTCCCTGAGGAGTTGATACCTGAGCTGAGTTTTTCACAAAAGAGGATTTAAGCCAGTGTAGACAGGGAGGTAATAAAACACATACTACGTGAGGATGGCGAAGTGGTTAAGAGCTATGGCTGCTAACAAAAGGTCGGCGGTTCGAACCCACCAGCCACTCCTTGGAAACCCTCTGGGGCAGTTCTACTCTGTCCTATAGGGTGGCTGTGAGTCGGAATCGACTGGACAACAGCAACAATGCTGAAGCTGAAACATACAGGCGAGGCGTAAGTGATCGGAGCTGGGGTCTGAACCGGGTAGGTAAAGTTATACCAAGGAAGGCCTCGTAAGCCAGGTAAGTCTTCACGGATCACCATGCCTTAGTCAAACTGAACCACTGGTCACTCCAAAAATGTCCTGTCATCTGTCAAAGCTTTGTGCCTCTGCTCATGCCAATCCCTCTACCTAGCACAACCTGCCTATCTATTTCCACTAGTTCACATCAGCCCTAAAGCGTGAATTCAAATGTCCTCCAACTACCTAAACTCAACTGATGACGTCTTCCCAAGAACTCCTGCAGCAGATTCCTTGGTCCTCAGGGATGGTGCATCACCCATTGCCTTAAATGGGAGTTAATTGGGTCTAGCTCATATCACTTGTCATTAGCTTCTTAAGACCATAACAATATCTGTTACGTCCTTCGCGATTTCTATCATGGTGCCACGATGCAGTACAGCACAGGACAATGCCACGATGAACAGGCCCTTGATCAAATGTTTATGAACAAATAAAAGAGTGACGTCGAGCACAGTAGGCACCTCCTCGCCTGGTGGAAAAGGACCTGTTATTGGCGCGTTGATCAAAACGTAGGTTAAGCAGCTAATCACAAAAATAATAGATACGTATACAGTAAGCATTTAACTTAACACTTAAAACAGTTATTCACCAAGTTTTTGAGTTTAGGTTTTCTGAGTGGCATTTTGCCTTGTCTTTTCATGTAAATCGCCCCCGTAACACATTACTTATAGTTTTCCGTCTTAGTTTCTTTAAAATTGACCAAGAGCTATTATTTGAGCATAAAACCCTTCTAGACTTTTACATTTCCCTGTGTTTTAAGAGTTTCCTCTCACGTCTAATTTGACGGCAATTTTTCACTCTTCTCCTATGGCAATTTTCCAAAGCAATTATTTCAATTTCACAGAAATCTCTCCCTCCTCATAGTCAGACTTGACTGGTTTACCTTATAGCTAATTGAATCATGTAATTACAATAGCACATAAAACTGACATAAAAAGGGTTGAGAATAAATATAATTGACTCTTGGTAAGCTTACAACTCAGCTTTTCAGAAGCCTAAGAATGCAGACACGGGCAAAGTGGAGACTCACAAAGCAACCATAAAAGTTCAGCATGTGGTGGGCATAAGTCCTGTGTTTTAAGGTGGAAATGGAGAATAATCCAGTGAGTAGTTGTTGAGAGCTTCTACAGTTAACAGTCGTACATTCTGGGAGTTAGTCGCCACCACAGGCGTTCACTACCCCAGCTCGCCTTTGGTGGAATTTCTGTGTTGGCTTGGAGATCACACCTCATGGCTTATAAGGTTCTTGTTATTCTAAGATGTAAATCGTTCAGGGAAAATCCTGACAGTGGTCATCTAACATCTGTTGGCTTCTTTCCAGTGATGGAGTCTATAAGCCCCCAAGGCAAACCTATCCCCTTCTCAGATATGGCGGTCGTTGAGAAGTGCTTGCCTGTTGTGAGCTGTACTCTGCCTCCTCGTCATTTCCATCCATTTTAGCCCTCAGGCATTTTGTCCCTCTTCCAAATAGGTACATAGCGTACGTTCTCTCCTTCTTCAAACACTTGAAGACATTTTTCTTAACCTTTTGTTAAGAACATCCCAGTTCTTTCGATTGTTCCTCAAGTGATAAAATTTTCATGACATTTTGCATCCTAACTGTCACACTCTGGGGACATTTTTAAAGCGCTCAGCTGCTAACTGAAAGGTTGACAGTTCAAACCCATCAGCCACTCGGAAGGCGAAGGATGTGGCAGTCTGCTTCTGTAAAGATTTACAGCCTTGGAAACCCTATGGGGTCACTATGGGTCAGAATTGACTCGACAGCAGTGGGTTTGGGGACATTTTACTTTGCCAGTGTTTCAAACTGTGGCACCCCCAATTGTCATTCTACGGATACAGGCTGTCAAACAGAAAATAAACTGCAACTGTTTTCTTCCTTATTCTCTAGACTTCTCCTAAGGTAACTAAAAGTGAGCTTGCTTGCTCTGAAGTAGAAGACTGAGATCTTTTTCCAGTCAAAAAGCATGTGAGTGGCTTGGGCTCGCGTTCATCCTGTACATTAACCGGTTGCTGTTGAGTCAATTCCAGCTCCTGGTGACCCCCTGTGTGTTGGAGTAGAACTGTGCTCCACTGGGTTTTCAATGGCTGATTTTTCAGCAGTAGATCACCCGGCCTTTCTTCTGATGCATCTGTGAGCGGACTTGGGCTGCCAAACTTTCAGTTAGCAGCCAAGCACCTTAACCATTTGCACCACCCAGGGACTCCTTTACAGCCTACACTAGCCAAAGAAAAATTTCACTTGAACATCATTAACTTTTTCGAGAACCTTGTGCAGCGACCCCCGGATGAACAGTCCAGAGAGTAATGACATAGAGTCAGCTCTGCCACTTACCAGCTCTCTGACCGCAGCTGTATTTCCCAAATTTCAGTCATTCACTGACCCCTGCCGTGACACTTGCTTTATCTTTTGTACCACTATTTTTATATTTAACGCAATCACCCGCCGTTCAAAAACTTAAAGAAATGCATTTAAATAAGCGTTTGTATTCTAGAGAAGATACTGGGCAACTGGTATACTATACGTCAATTATAACATGACCCAGACTGCACTACTGACCTGCCCTTCAAAACCTGCTCTAAGATCAGCCTTCCCATCCCAGCTGAGGGCACACTGTCTATCCAGTAGCTAGGGCAAAGTGGCTGCAGCAATGAAGTCTAACATATCTACTGTTGTGAGGATGGCACAGGACCGAGCAATGTTTCCTTCTGTTAGACGTCACTATGAGTTGGAACGGACTCAATGGCACCTAAGAGCAACGGGAAAAATCAAAAGACACCAAAACAAACCTCCTTTGGAATCATCCATCCTTGACATTTCCCTTCCTCTCACAAGTCCAATTGATCAGAAAATCTTGTTGGTTGTACCTCCAAAACACAGCCAGAATCTGATAGCTTCTCTGAACCTTCACAGCCTTATCCTGGTCCAAACCACCATCTTCTCTTGCCTGGATTATTGTTAACAGCCTCCTAACTGGTCTCCCTGCTTTCTCTCTTGAGTCTTGTCAACTCTGCAGCCAGAGTGATCCAAACATAAGCTGGTCCACGTCATGTCACTCCAGCAGTTTACTGCACAAAGAATAGCCCTAAATCCTTATGTCTGTGAGATCTGATGCCTTCCAGACCCACCCAACTTGTTAACTCTTTGACCTCATTTTCTACTAGGTACTGCATGCTGGCTCCCTTGCTCTTCTTCAACTAGGCCAGGCACATGCCCATATTAAGGATTTGCACTGGCCATGCCTTCAGGCTAGAATGATCTTCCCTGAGATATCTGCATAGCTAACTCTCTCGCCTCCTTAAAATCATCACCCAAACGGCCCTTTGTCAGTGACCTTCCCTGACCACTCTACTTCAGACTATAACACCCCCGACTCCCAACCCTCCTCACCCTACTCCCTTTTTATCTTTTTCCATAGAACTCATCATGCTCTAATGTGCTGTATAATTTACTTATCAATACCCACAAGGCCACAGGTCTTTGCTTTGTTCACTGATACATTTCAAGCACCTAGAATTGTGCCTGGCATACAGCCTGACTGGTGGTCTTCCCCACCCTGGTGAGCAGAGTGGTTCAAAAAGACCCCCACTTCTGACTTTTGCTATTTTCCATCTCAGCTGAAAGACTTTGAATTCATACCAGCAACACCATGACCACCGTAAAAAAAAAATAAGGTGACAACTTATGCCGGTCTGTGGTTTATAGAGCATGGATCCAGGGCAATTCAGTAAACCTCTTTGCCTCTTCTGTTTACCTAAGGCAAAGCATATTCTTTTGAAAAAGGTGCTAGAATACAGTATAATTTTGTGATGCACAAATATCTCATTTTTATTATAGAGGTTGCATGAAAATAAATTTGTTTAGAGCTCCTTTTTTTTTCTGATAGATGTATGACCAGTGCTTGCACCCAGTGCTAGTAACATGAGGAATAATTTACCAGATGTGAGATACGATTTCTCTGTTCCACTGTTTCTCTCTCCAATACCTCTAGTTTCACAGCTTCCTCACTGCAGCTTCTCAAGTTTCTTATCTATTACTTATCAACACAGCAACTCTCTTCAAAGTATGAAGAAATTCAGGTTAAGTTTTTCTCTTGCCTTAGAATATTCTTCTAAAGCCAACGGGAAGATTTAGCTGGAGACCAGCCACAAGGGACCCGTGGCACATATATAAAATAAAGTATGGAAGTGTTTTTATTGTTCCCTTCCACATCCTAAAATAGCTCCATAATAAACAAAGCAGAAGAACCTGAACCAAGGGGAAGAAATGGTTAACTAGAAAATCTCACCCCATACGTTGGGAATCAGAAATATTCAACCTGGGATACGTAGCACGATGGACCTTACTGGATGTCATACTCTGTTATCTCTATCCCTCTCTTGAGTTAGGTGTTTACAGTAACTTAGAGCTGCACCTTCTTCACTGCACATCCATATGTTTTTATTATTCAACCAGATGTAGGCCATAAAACTGTTTTATCTATTTTGTAGTTTGGTTAGTACTAATAAAATAAACTACAAATACCTCACTTAGTGGCTCTTCTGGATCCTTGCATGACAGCAAACTACGGTTTTGTTGTCGGGCACACTCGAAATGTTGTAAAATCAAAGTGTCTTTGGAAAGATATACCCCCGCTCCTAAAGACTTCCTGAAGATCCTTGCAATCTGAATGAACCGTGCTGGGCAATGGCTTGTTTTTCTATTGATTTCTCAGCTGATGGACCATAACCTGCTTTGATAGTTCATTTTGGCTTCTTCCAGACCGAAAAGGAAATAGCACTAAGTCTCTTCTCTGCCCTGGAGCCTACCTTATTGATATTCTTTAATCACCCTTTTGGAACACAAAGCATCTGTGATGTCACAATTATTAGGTGTCCTTTAGTAGAATGTAGTTAGTGAAACAGAAATAGATGAGGGGGAGCACCCCTGGGCCGCCCCGCTGTTCTCTGTTCCACTGAGGACAATACACTCCCCATTTATGCTGCTTTTTTGACAACAGTTGCACAAGAGGAATCTTTCTGAAGTCCTCAAAAGTGGAAATATCATAACGAGCATTTTAACCCCATAGGAGTTATGCAGAGAAGCTGAGTCCGTTTTCATATAACAATCTATTTTTCAAACTCGCATTATCTTTCTCAGGGTACTTTTTAGGGATCTCATATCATTAAGAGAAAAAAATGTAATGAAATAAGATCATGAACTTTCTACAGTAAACATGCAGACCAAAATTTAGCCAGACTTTTCCAATCTTTTCAACTTTCCGGTATTAGATTTTATCTAAATGCCAGTATAGCATGAAGTAGCCCTGTAAACCTACAGCTATTGAGATTCCTTAAAACACACGAAGTTAAACATTTATAGCAACAAACATTTCCATGCTGTTTTTTTTTTTTTTAACTATTCAGTAAAGGAGAACAAAAATGTTTAATGATCATACATGTTTACCAAAATAGGTATTTATATTTTGAAAATAACCGCTGAACAGCAGCCCACGTTAATTCAAAGTCAGAACGAGTGTAAGGGGGCTCAGTGGCTTTGCCACGGTTACTTCCTGTGGTAGTCATTACTGCATCCTGCAGACTATTTCCTGTTCTCCCTTCCCTTCCGTCTGGTACTGGGTAAGACCATATGTCTGGTTCTGGATGATGGGTTGTAAGTGGAAGTAATGGGCCACTTCAGAACTGAGCATTTAACTGTTGCTGCAAGACCCTCCAGAGCTGCCTTTTTCCTTCGCGCACAGCTACCAGCTATTTCAAGATGGTGGCTCCTCCACCTTGCCTGGGTTCCAGAGTAGCAAGGCAGCAACGGAGAATGAGCATGAATAAACCTTTGTTGTCTTCAGCCACTGACATATGTGGTTCTTATCACAGCATAACCTAGCCTATTCCGACAGATTAAAAAATAAAAATCTTTGCATGGTTGAACTCTTCGGCGTTTTGCCTTTAATATGTTGTCTACATTAAAAACAGTATCAGTTTTTCAGAGGGCTTGATATCCTTGGGTTAACATGTAGTAATGAATGGGGAGAAAGTAAGAGAGGACAGCGTCAAGGTAGTTTCTTTTGTAAATCAGGGTCCAGGAAGGACAAGGACTATGGCTAAGAGTTACCTGGCCCCTAACTCCCTTTTTCACAATGTAAGTCTGGTTAAAATGGACTTCAGAAGTTGCTCTGAAGGGGGAAAAAAAAATTAAGGGGGAGACAATATACAACTAGAACCAAGTAAGCAGGCCAAGGGAACCAGTCTTTATATACTCGTTATATGTATATGAATTTCAGAACTTTGGTTTTTGTTGTTTTTTTTTTTTAAAGTAACAGCTGTGACTTTGCATTCCCCACACCTATTGCCTGCCGGTCAGGGAAACAGATTACGGGACTGCCCAGTTACGGCCCCTTCGCTTTACCCAAGGGGACGACCGGAGAAGCAGGTGTGGCTCAAGATGAAAAAGTATGAGGTTCCTTTGCTGTTCGTCACCTCCTGCCCTCACAGCTGTAAATGCTGAGCTCCTTCCTTGCCCTGTGTTATGAACTCAGAAACACTCACATTTCACTTATTCGAAATAATTTGGAAGTCGTAAGAAGCGCGGACTTGATCTTTTGAACTTCAAGAAAATCCTAATTTGCAGTGGGTTATCCTTTATTTCCAGAATGCAAATGCCGTTGAAGGCTCTTCTTCCACGCACCGGTTCTGTGTTCTCTGTTGGCTCCTCTGACAGATTTTCTTTCAGCCCATAGCAATGCGAAGAGATGGGAGTTTCTTCCCCCTCCAAAGGACAATATTGTGAACATTGTAGCCTTCTTAACAAAATTTGTTCTGCAGCGCTAGGAAGTTTAAACATCTGTCGTTTATACCAAGCAGTTGACAAACTGCTCTAAGCCGAGCGGCAGCACAGGGTACTACATCATTAAAAATCTTTTTTTGGAAACAAATTGAAAAAGAGTTAATCGTCTCTTCCTGAAGACAGGAGGTCTTAATCACCGAAGGTGTCTGTTTGCTTTTCCAAATGAGAAAATGTATTCAATGTATTCTAGCAATTTTCCATTTTCTGTCCCACTGACTACTTTATTTAATCTCTCTAAAGCACTCTCCACATACAGACAAAGATGTGCTTCCCATTAGAAGGGCATTGTTTTGTAAAAGTGTTTGTCTATTTAAAAAGCACTGAAAGTTTTCAGCAGATTGGAACCCACTGGGCTTTCTAGCCAGGCACGGATCAATACGTCATTTGTTAAAATGCAGCGTGTGGGAGCTGGTGCCAAGTACAGGGGGCCGTGACAGTGCTTTGCCCTGTCTTCACATTCTCTCCGGGAGGAGAGATGAACGAACACAACATAAACACGGAATTTCATTACCTGTTTAGGGCAGAAGTGATAACAGATGAATATCATTAAGACCCCAGGACCTTTATTAAACTCAGAAAGAGGGCTAAAGTTTGACTTGTAAGAGGCTAGCAGATTGCCCTTCAATATGTATAACCCATTGCCTATTCCAGCTCCACACAACCATATAGAACAGCGTAGAACTGCCCCATAGGGTTTCCAAGGCTGTGATCTTCACGGAAACAGACTGCCACATCTTTCTCCCGTGGAGCGGCTGGTGGATTCCAACCGCCGACCTTTCGGTTAGCAGCCGAGTACTCAACCACTGCACCACCAGGTGCCTTCAATACCTGCATCCAATTAAAAAGCTCAGCCATTATGGAACAGGCAATATGTGATTAAGTATAAAATGTATAGATAGCTTTATGCAACTCACAAAGTTTTTGCAGTGATTTCTTTTTCAAGTGATGGGATAAAGCAGCTTCTCCCCACCTCCCCCACAAGGAAGATTCCAATGTCTTCCTTTTATCCCCTAATTTTAAGATTTCTGAATGATAATTTCTATAAAGGATTAGTTAAAGGAAGAGTGTTTATTAGGTTTGAAAACACAATTTTAGTCAAAAAAAAATTTTTTAATTACGTCTTAAGAGACTAGAGTATAGAAACTGTCAATCTTCTAATTCTTTTTTATTGACCAGTAGTGATTCAGTGACAGAATTCTCCCCTTCTGTGTGGGAGACCTGGGTTCGATTCCTGGCCAGTGCACTTCATGTACAGCCATGAAGGACACTGTTAGTAGAGGCTTGCTTGTTGTTATGATGCTGAAGAGACTTCAGCAGAGCTCCCAGACTAGGAAGAAAGTCCTGGAGATTTACTTCTAAACACCAGCCAGTGAAAACCCTGTGGATCCCAACAGTCTGATCTGCAACTGATCATGGGGCTGGAGCAGGACAAGGCAGTTCTCAACTCCCCAGCGCTGATTGTAAATCCTACCTCATATAATTATTCTGGAAATTAAATTAGATAATGCAGGTAAGGACCTGGCAAGGAAGTGCTGAATAAAAGTAGCTATTCCTATTGCTTCCAATAATTCAGAATGTCACCAAATATCTGAATAATTTCTGAATATCACCAAATATCTGAAGTTGTATCTCTTTTTCAAGATACATTTTGTTTCTTTTCAAAGAATATGTGATCTTAGCCTCCAGGTTTCTTTCTCTGGATGGTTTTCTTTGAAATTTGTCTTAAAATTATATGTATTTTTCCATTCTTATAGGGACTAAGTGTCTTGGTTTTGTTCTTGGTTGGTGGGGTTTTAATGTAATAGGGAGTTGAGGCGCCTCCCCAATTAAAGTTGACAAACCAGGCCCTTGAAAGATGCTCGCTGTTCAAAGCTCAGAGCCAGCCTGAACCCATTATGCATATGAACTGCCTTACACATTGAAATGTCTTGTTTAGCCCACTCAAAATTAGCATTAAAATAAAACTAGGTTAGGTAGACACTTTTTAAGTCTTTTTCAAACGTTGAAGAACAAATCAAAGGGGCGCTTTACAAAATACAGCCCTGGGGCATTGCATTCTTTCCTCTCCAGGATGGTCAACACACACCCACACTTCCCCTGCAAACCATCCTCCCCCCATCTCAAGCTTCCATACAGACAACCCTTCAATTATTATCTTTACTCAATTCTAAAATCAATAAACACGTTTTTAAAGTAAACCTCAACTCCATAATGAGACGCTGTAATATCTTGCATCCTGCTTTAAAAAAAGTTTTAGCTCTAATCCTAAATGGAGAAGATAGCATATAAATGTCAGTACTGCCAAGTACTACAAAAGGCTCCTAGAATTATCCTCAGATATTTCAGAATAAGCAATTTATTACAAAAAGCCCTAGGATAACTGTACCATTTCATAATTATTATGAAATTTATAAAATCATAGCCGTGTGTGTGATTAGAAATCTCTGTTTTGTATGTGGCGTTCATATCAGACCCCATTCCATCCTCAGCTTTCCCGCAGTGAGACTAAGTGTCAATATATTGCCGGAGAAAACACTGATACAAAACTAGAATATGGATTTTAAATTAACTAAGTGTCTAACTTTCAAATTGTATACTTCTCTAGGGATAAAGGAAGAATTACAAAATTCGAAGCCTTCTTGAATGGACACTTGAAGTTTTCAAACGAATTCAGTTCTTTTGAGATTTGAATTCCATTTTTTGTGGGTTCTTGGGGGGAAAATGCCACTCACTGGCCTTGCAGAGAAAAATCTTTTTAAGGAGGCTTATTGGAAAGGCTCCCAAAGCATCTAGTACCTCGGGATGCTTCTCTAGGCAACCAAAGTTCTGAAGAGATGAGTAAAAAGTCAGCGGGTACCTGCAGATTTCTTCCTCCTGGGATTAGCTACACCTGGATGTAAAATTCCCAAGGCACAGACCTGGCAGGTGTGTTTGGTGTTTTGCCCAGCCCACATTGCTCCTAGGGTCCCCATTCTCTAACATAAACAAATTAAGGAGAACTGAGTCTGTTTTCCTTTAGTTGGGAGGAGAAATGGCACCAGAAAGGAATTTTGTTTTCTCTGATAACTCAAAAGAGTCATGAATATTTTAGCCAGGTTTATTATTTTTTTAATCTCATCTACTTTAATCATGGAAGCTGCAAAGCATTTCCCCTGTACTCTTTAGATTCCTATAGAAGCTTCCTGGACAACAACATTTTCCAAGGTGCATCATTAAATGAACGTGGGATTATATCAAATTATAGTGCAGTTAGTATCTGGGACTACTTTCTGCTTTCATAAGTAGTATAAATTTACTCATAATTCTAAAGATAAATATCTGAAGATAAACAAAAGTAGGTAGCTTCTATTTAGTTTAATGGATGTATAAACCTTGGAAAATTCCAAAACAGCAAATGAAATCTGTTATGGGCATTGCCTGAAGAATATGTAAAGTTCTATAAATTATATTTTCTTTCTTATTGGATATTTTTTTTTCTTAAGCCCCTAAAAATATCCAATAGGCGAGGATTACATAGGGAGGGAGTGTATATACAACACCTGATTTACAAGCAGGTCAGAATCAGGTTCAATGACTCAAAAACACTATATGTGCAGTATGTTTATAAATATGTGGAGGAAAATTTACACATAGAAAAAGACTATGAAAGAATAAAAATACAGTAAAGTGTTAATAGTTTTTTTTACCTTTAGGTAGTGAGTTGAGCTTTTTTTTTTTTTTTTGGTGTATGCTTTTCTGCATTAGTAGTGTTATTACAGTGAATATGCATTATTACTTTAATTTACATATCAAATCTCCAAAGGTAAATGACATAAAGCATTTCAATATCTATATAGAAAATAATTAAGGCAAGGTGATGCTACAGACCTCTTTAAGAACTCTGTTCTCCTGATATTGCTGATATTAAGAATACGACATAGCTGGATGACTATATTCACTCTGTGCATTTATTTCTTTGTTATATTTTCACTGGCAGAGACTTAGCCTGTTTGGTGTGTCTCTGCTATCTTAACGTCTTACCAAGATCTCAAAGTCGGTAAGTCCAAAACAAACCATAATTATCTTCCCACGTGAAGCATCACACATACACACACCTCCAACCTCTCAATTTCTATGAATAAAGCCACCATGACTTCACTCTTAAAGGTTCTGGAATTATTATTGGTACTCTCTCTCTTCTTTCTCACCTTCGACAGTGAGAAGCAAGCTCGATAAACTCACATCTAACGTCTCTTTGTTAATCCATTCCGACTGCTCCAGTTCCAAACTCACTGCTTCCCTGTTTGACGACTGTCTAACAGCCTCCTCACTCCATTCGCTGGCTCTAGTATTTATCCTCTCGCCATCTTACCCTCCCTCACATATCATTCTTTTCTGGTTTACCCTTTGACGACCCCCTCAGAAGCTGAACATAGCCAATCAACAGTCTTTCTTGCCTGGCCTTCTAGACCCTTCACCAAGCCATGCACCAGTTAAACCGGTTTACTCATGGTGCCCCCCACCCCCCGCCAAAAAAAAACCCGGGCTCCGCCCGCCCAGTAACGCCTCATCACTTACGCTCTTCCAGTCTCCAAAAACATGCTCCCTTCCCAGCTCTGCCTTTTGAAATCTTTGCTGTTCAAAATTCTGCCCAAAACCTTGCTCCTGGACTTCATGATGGAGCCCCTGGTGGCGCAGTGGTTAAGTGCTACGGCTACTAACCGAAAGGTCGGCAGTTCAAATCCACCAGCCGCTCCTTGGAAACCCTATAGAGCGGTTCTACTCTGTCCTATAGGGTCACTATGAGCCGGAATCGACTTGACGGCAACGGGTTTGGACTTCATGATACACATCACATCCCAATGGGAATTCACCTCCTTTGGAAGCCCTTCTTAGCACTGCATTTGTACCTCTGTCATGACATCCGTCAAAATCTGCCTTGTGATTCTAGATGCAAACTCATTTCATCAAAGCCTCTTTACACTGCAAATCACCGCAGCACCTAGGCCGCCTTCTTATTTGTATCGACGCTTGGTGCAACGTGAGCCTTCTGGGTACCCACGTTTATTGAATTTAAAACTCTGATTGCAATGACACAGAAGGGTCTACAAATTGGAAAACTAGAGATATCAGTGAATAAGTCACTGTCTCCACAGCCCTCCGAACAGTGCCTGGCACCCCGAGCACTACGTGAGTGTCAGCTGTTAGTACGGTTAGCTGTTACTCCGCACTCCCACACAGCGGAAGGCAGTGCCTCAGATCCTGGGCCATGTGGAATGCATGAAAACCCAATGGAACACACACCCTTTCTAAAATTCAGAGCCCACCACACAATCGCGAGGCAAGACACCAATAAAAAGCCCTGCTCACCTAAAATCAAAGGTTCCTACAGCTTCAAGGAGGACAAAGGCCAACTAAAGCCACCGAAGGGGAAGTGAACTGAAGAATTGCCTTTGGGAACATTCCTAACCTGACCTGACCTCCAGCCTTCTCCTGGGGACTTGGCAAATGATTCAAACCGTATCTTTCTTCCTAAGCAGACCACTGGGGCCCACAGCAAAGAGAAGATTGGACTTTCTACTTGTTTACAGGGAAAAGTAAATGAAGGAGGGGTAAACGCATAAAACTAAGCTAAAACACGTTCTAAAAGGTCGTTCCACTTACAGACTGTTGCTGTTGCTGTGTGCCATTGAGTTGACTACGCTTGCATTTTTGGGAAGAGCTTGTAACCATCCCCTAAAAGGAGACCTTGCTTTCCTTCCTGCCCCCCAGGACCAGTCCTGAAGGTTGTCTGGAAAGCAGGCTACAAGCCACTCACATTGTTTTCTAGCCCGAGTCCCGAAAAGCAGCCCATCAGTCAAATGGGCCTCAGCAAGGCATTGAGAAAGTCTTATTTAGATATGGAGCATCTCGCTTTAATTCGCAGAGGTGTCACAGTGATTAACGAGACAGTTGAAGAATTTTAATTTAAGGAAAGGCGTTTCCGGATAAATACAATGAATTCTTTTCTATAAGGCAGACAGACGCCAGACAACGAGAGTACCTTCTTCTTCGGTACATGTTAGCCTCCCGATTTTTACAGGAAGTAATCCGTTTGCAGCTTCGTGGTACATTGTTTGAATCAGAACTTTAAAATTTCATGTGGTAATGAGCCTTGTTATGAATCTTAATCAATACGTTTTTGTCCAATATTTATTAAACCAAAAACTAAACCCATTGCCGTCGAGTCGATTCCGACTCGTAGAGACCCTATAGGACAGAGTAGACCTGCCCCATAGGGTTTCCAAGGAGCCTCTGGTGGATTCCAACTGCCGACCTTTTGGTTAGCAGCCGTAGCTCTTAAATAGTTATTAGGGAATAAATAAGATTGTCGCATTAAAAACAAAAACAAAAACTAATCTCCTTACTCAGTTGCATTTAATTCTTACTGTTTCAGAAACAATACTAAAACCTTGGCAACAGCAGCTACTGAAAGTTCTCTGCTCTGAGAAATAAGGATTCTTAATAAAAACTGAAGAGATTATACACCATATGCCATCTGAGTCCCTGGGTGATGCAAACAGTTAACCAGCTCAGCTACTAACCGAAAGGTCAGAGGTTCAACTCTACCCAGAGGAGCCACAGAAGAAAGGCCTGGTGATCTACCTTTGAAAAATCAGCCCATTGAAAACGCTATGGTGTACAGTTCTCCTCCGACACACGTGGGGTTGCCATGAGTCAGAACTGACTTGTTAGCAACTGGTTGACACATCTGCTTCCCCTCTACCATTTTCTAATCCCAAACATTGACGATATCCCAGGCAATTTGCTATACCCATACCATCTTATTTAGTCAGCACAACAATTCTGAGAAGTAGACTATCTGAGGCAGAGTAAGTCCACACACCGAGATTTAAAAGTAAGTCCCCCATTTTAAAAAACGCAATGGAGAAAGGAAGGAAACTGGGGCTCCTCACCCCCGTGATAACTCATCAACATTTCAGGCTTTCTTTTACACGTGCGTTTAACCAAATGCTCCTCTAAGAATTAATTGCCTTTTTCAGTGGGCATAGGCCACTGGGTGACACAAAGGTCTTGAGCTTGACTACTAACTGAAGGGTTGGTGGTTCAAATCCACCCAGCAGCACGGCGGAAGAAAGGCCTGGTGATCTGCTTCTGTAAAGATTACAACCAAGAAAACCGTATGGAGCAATTCTACTCCATAACACATGGGGTCACCATGAGTCGGAATTGACTCAACAGCAATGGGTTTGGGTTTTTCTTTGGTTCAGTGGACACGCATTTGTCTCATGACACAGGTATAGGAGAACAGACCTCATTATAATCAGTATGGAAGAGGTGGGTAGACCTTGTATTAATGAGTTACCGAGTTTCAAGAAGGCTTTTTGAAAGGTGCTAACAACATGCATTTGAAAACAGTCTCAATATTTGTCCAGTAAAACATTTCAGATTTATAAAGCGATCAAGTGCTCATTCAGTAAGCAAAATATATTAAGGATCCCTTAATTAGTTAAGATTTTAATTTCCTCGTTCTAACTACACACAGGTAGCATTGTGTTATTCTGAAGGGCTGAGTCTTCACCAAAATTCATCCCCTTTTTTGTGATAAGGTTCAGAGTTTAAGTAACTTAGCCAAGGTCACATAGCTTGCATGGAAGAGCTAGGAACTAGAAATCCCCTCATCTCTGCGCTTCTCTATTCTACCTTTCCAGTCTGTTTATCTGCAAACAGTGATAATGTCATTTCCCTTGGAGGGTTTTTGTAAAGCGTGAGATAATATTCGTAAATGGTTTGGCATATATTGTTGTCGCTGTTAGGTGCCAGTCAGTCAGCTTGGACTCGTGGCGAGCTTACCTACGACAAACCAATCTGGCGCCCGATCCTTCCCCATCTCTATGATCGTCGATAGAGTTGAGTCCATTAGTTCGGCCACTGTGTCAATCCATCTCATGGAAGTGTCCAGTAAATATGAATTTCATTCACCTTGGCAAGAAACTGGCTACTCTGAAAATAAGCCTTCTCCAGATCCAATACACATGCAAATTGACTGCTTTGCGCACGTGTCCTTTGATGCCGGGGTTGTATCTTACTCCTTTTTGCGTACGTGTCCTTTGATGCCGGGGTTATATCTTACTCCTTGTTTGGGTATCTTGTTCCCCAGGCCCAGAACCCAGCGCTTTGCTGAGTGTAAGAATTCCTTAAGAGGTGAAGACAAAGATGTGGACCCTCGGCAAGCTGCTTGCATGCAGCGGGCCCGTTAGAGAAATCGTCTGAGCTCTGTAATACTTCCAGGCCCACCAGTTATCCACCCAAGTTGTCTTTTATGGTACTGAAAATAACCCTGGGTTTGAAGGAGTTAATAAAGATGCCTAAACTCCCTGACTTATGGAGTAACTTAAGTAGTGGAAAAATCGTATTTATTGATTGGTAATAATAAATATTTAGTGTTCGTTTTTAAAAGAATAATGACTCCATTCTCTTTTTTTGCAGCTTACAGCAAACAACATAACGGAAAAATACCTAAACTAATTTCATTTGCAAGCTGGAGCAGATTATTCTCCACACTGACTGGTAAGAGGAAGGCACAAAAATACAGCTAGGCTAAGGACCTTTGTCACTGCCGGCAGCATGCTGGGATCGTCACATAAATAAGTCACTGGCAGTAGGAGTCTGATGGTGAAACGTACTCTGGAAACCACTCCTAACTAATGGGAATAATCTTACTTACCCACCCCAAGTGAAAACACTGCTTCCTCGGTTCCCAGAGAGCAATCCATTAAGCCTCAGACTCATAAAAGGAGAAGGCAAAACACTGATGTTGCCATCCTTCTTGACACAAGAGCATTTAGGCTGTGGCCAACACAAGGATAGGCTTGAACTGTGACTGAAAAAACAAAAGCTCAGCAGTTCAAATCCACCAGCCGCTGCTTGGAAATCCTATGGGGCAGTTCTACTCTGTCCTATAGGGCCACTACAAGTCAGAATCAACTCAAAAGCAAAGGGTTTGGGGATTTTGTTTGTTTGTTTGGTATACGAAGTCCCTGGGTGGCACAAATGGCTACAGTGTCCGGCTGCTAACCAAAAGGTAAGAGGTTCGAGTCCACCCAGAGGTACCTCAGAAGAAAGGTCTGGCAATCTACTTCCAAAATGTCACAGCCACTGAAAACCCTATGGAAGACAGTTCTACTCTGACACGCAGGAGGTCGCCATGCAGCTGGGTTGTTGTTGTCCCTGGGTGGCACGAAGTGTTAAGAACTTGTCTACTAACCGAAAAGTTGGTGGTTGGAACTGATTCAGAGGTGCCTAGGAAGAAAGGCCTGGTGATCTACTGCTGACAGCTGTTGAAAACTTTATGGAGCACAGTTCTAATCTAAAACACATGGGTTCGCCATTAGTCAGAATCAACATGATGGCAACTGGAAAAATAAATAGCCATAGAGCTCATCATTTTTAGACACCAAAGGACTGGGGATTTGCCCAGGGTATCTCCTGAATGTGAGAATATCTACAACAATATCATAAACTTTTCATGATGATAGCTTTCTACTGAGTCTAGAAGTTCAGGAGCGAAGGACTAAGCTGATTTTTTTTTTCCTGAGTACCTATCCTATCTACACATAAAGAAACTTAAATGACTTGTTTTAAAAAATGACAGTAATTTCATTAAAATGTAATTTTAGTTAAAAATTCATTACATTCTAGTAAAAAGACCAGACTTAATGGTCTGACTGAGACTAGAGGGACCCCTGACGACATGGCCCCCGGACTCTCTGTTAGCCCAAAACTAAGCCAACACTTCAGACAAAGATTAGACTGGACTATAAGACAGAAAATGATACTCGTGAAGAGAGTTCTTCTTAGCTCAAGTAGATACATGAGACTAAATGGGCAGCTCCTGTCCAGAGGCGGGAAGAGAAGGCAGAGAGGGACAGGAGCTGGGTGAATGGACACAGAAAATCTGGGGTGGAAAGGAGAGTGTGCTATCACAGTATAGGGAGAGTAACTAGGGTCACATGACAATGTGTGTATAAATTTTTGTATGAGAGACTAACTTGAACTGTAAACTTCCACTTAAAGCACAAAAAAATAAAATAAAAAATTCATTACAAGTTTAGTGGTTTAGAGGGCAGGCCCTGGAGTCAAACTAAAACCTGTTGCTCTTGTGTCAATTCCAACTCGTTTATAGGACAGAGTAGAACTGCCTCATAGGGTTTCCAGGGCTGTAATCTTTACAGAAGCAGACCGCCACATGTTTCTCCCGCGGAGCGTCTGGTGGGTTCGAACCGCTGACTTCCGGTTAGCCACCGAGCCTCCACAGGACTCTTCAGAGTCAGACTGCCGATGCTTCGTTACGAGCATTGACATTTACTAAGTGTGACCTTGAGCAAATCGTTGTACCTCGCTGGGCCTCGGTTTCCCCGTTTGCAAAGTAGGGATGATAACAATAGAATTCATGTCAAAGGATTATTGTGAAGATCAACTGAGCAAACACATTAAAAATGCTTAGATTCTTTTGTGGCATCTAGTAAGCACTCAATAAATTTTAGATATGATTTGCCATGTCTTCTTAATGATACGAATAACTGATGCATTCATAACTTCAGAAATCTTCCTCTCTTTGATGGGTTTTTTAAAAAAGATACGAGGCAATGGAAGCTGTAAATGTAAGTGCTTAGGTGAAAATTCTACTGCACTGGGTATATAATCGCATTAACTCAATATAATGGTTGAGGAGCTTTGCAGCAATGAGACTGCCTCGGGGGGCAGATTCTGACTCACCAACTAGTGTGAGGAAGCAATTATGGATCAAAGATTGGTAAGAAGCAGTCAAATACGTTGTGGAAAGTTGTAAATGGTATGTAGTAGCTCCAAAAATTAAAAGCATTGAATATAAAATATACGATTATTGGCTAACAGCATACAACCTGGCTTGTAAACGAGGAACTGGAAGAGAACAGAGAAACACACATCAAGGAGAAAAGTTAAGTCTTTTACTTAACCTTAGCCTTGCCTGTCAGGCGTATGTTTATTATTTATAATGATCTATTGCATTTAATTGCAATAGTTACATGCATATAGATTACATAAGAATATTTTAGGCTTCAGAAGGCCTCCAACTATTAAGCATACGTTGAATTAAAATGCTCCTACCCTTTTACAATGAGCAGAGCATTCCAGTCCGTCCACATACACTCGGGAATACTTGCCTTAAGCGATGGGTCTTGCACAACGCCCTAAAGAGTAACAAACTGACAAGTTCCAGAAGAGCTTAGCAGCCAGCAGTCCAGTGAAAATGCGCACGACTTTAAAAGGCTTTGCAGAGTGGCCAGATGCCCTGGGACTTTGCTGTTACCTAGATTAGGCACTTCACATATTTTTTCCAGGGGAAAAATAGTATTCTTTAATAACTTCTCTAACACAATCTGACAGACAAAATAACTACCTTCTTTCTAGCTCTCAATTTCTTCATCTGTAAAATCAGGGAGGGGGGCTAGGATTCTGTTATCTCTAAACTCCCACTTCACCTCTGACATTCCTTGAATGCTTGGAAGCAAATCCTATAGCTTGTTCTAATAGATCTCCATAAATATTAGCTTTAAGAATGAGTGACTATCTGGTATACCCATGATGGTTCGTGTAGCATATAAAAATTTCTTTCAAGTCCACCACTTAAAAACGAATCCAACTTTAACCTCTCTTATCAAATCTGATGGGTTTTGTTTCAGAATATATTTCTTACAAAACAAACTTAGACAATACAATTTTCTTTCTTTGTAGTGATTCCTTAAACAAATTGGAGTGACCAGTCTAAGTATCATAGCAGTGCCTTAAAACTAACTGTCCATGGTTCAGTCATCATAGTACATGTCACCTACTTCATGTTTTATTTTTTTGGGTTTTATTATTTTTTTAAAAAAAGCCAAATTTGACCTAATATTTTCAAGGTATTCTAAGTTTGCCTCATTTCCAGATGAGCATCTTGCAAACTTCAGAAAATCATTCTTCTCTGCCTTAAAAGGCTAGAGAAGTGGGGATTGAATAGCTGGGCAGCACAGATGGAGATGCAGGCCTGCACGGGATGAGAGCCAGAATTGTGTACGTAGGTATACTGGGCGGTAGGTTTCCATTAAATGGATGCCTTGGGCTTGCCATCTTTCACTGTAATTGCTGTGTCCAGGTAGCCAACTGTCTCTGAGGACGGATCTATTTTAAGTTTAATGGATCCGTGGAAGCTATTGAGAGACCGGTACAGCTCTTTCTCCTTGACTCTCCCAGTCCAAATTGAGGCGTTGCTTCTTCAATAATGTCCAAGTCAACATTGTCACACACATACACTTATCTCCCCCTCAAGAAAAAAATAAACACCATTTATTGCTTTGTCCCATTCATGAGCTTCTTCATGTTTTGAAAAATGTTTCGTACTAAGTCACTTGAATTTGTTGATAATAATGTATTTGCTTTTCTATGTCACATACATACAGATGGAGTCCCTGGGTGGCGCAAATCATTAAGTGCTCAACTACTAGCCAAAAGGTTGGCGGTTTGAACCCACCCAGAGGCACCAAGGAAGACAGGCCTGGTGATTGGCTTCTGAAAGGGCATACCCTTGAAAACTCTATGGAGCACAGTTCTACTCTGCACACGTGAAGCTGCTGGGAATCGCAGTCAGCTCGAAAGCAACTAACAACAATGACACACAGATGTACATACATCTACACACGCACATACTCACACAGTCTCTTCTGATCAGCTTGAAAGAAGTTGCATTACCAAATTAAGTTGACGCAATGCAAGAAAAAGCAGAGAAAATTCACACACATTTATTTAGTCTATATGTTTGGCCTTTTTGAGGTAAATGTGCAATTTTCACGAAATTTTTATTTGAAAGAATCTTTCCTTGGCTTTCAAACATACATAACCTTTGTGAATTAATAAAAAGCAACCATAAAAAATTAGTGGCACATAGTCATTTGTGATCTTCCTGAAGAACAGGTTTCAATCATGCACTGACGTGTATTGAAAAGCTGCTGAGCTGACGAGTAACCCTATTGATTCCCCAGCTTCCACTTCAACAGCTGTGTTTTCTCTGCCTGTTGCTGTCTATCTGGAAATACCAGTAAAAAAAATGATAAAACTGTTCTATTTTTGGAAAAAAAGAAAAGAAGTCATCAAAAGTGAAGATAAATGAGAACAAAGAACTGGATGATTTCTACTTCTTGATATTCATTCAATAAATATTTACTTACCTACAACCACTGCATAGGTACCAATGACACAATTATGAACAAAAAGATACGATCTCAGTCTTTATGGAGCTTACAAACTATGCAGGGAAGGAAAACACTAAATTTAAAAAATCTACTGACTAAATACACAATTAATAATTGCTATAAGCACTAGGAAGGAAAAGCACAGGGTGTTATGACCAGCTAGGATTGGAGCATCAAGGAAAACCTGTGTACCTAAAGAAGCAACATTTAAGCTGGGTCTTGCAGAAAGAATAGATAGTAATTCGTCAAAGAGGAAGACATCAAGTCTTTGGAGGCAGAGAAAACAGATACAGAGACCCTGAATGATCAAGGAGGGTATCAGGAAATGAGCCTAGAAGGAGAGCTGCAGGCCACTTTAAGGATTTTAGATGTTCATTCCAAGTGCAATGGGTGTGACACGATCCAATTTACATTTTAAAAGTTCCACCTAGATACTGTTTAGAGAATGGATTAACCCACTGC
>NW_004444038.1:2862336-2863767 GCF_000243295.1 Trichechus manatus latirostris
TTGAACCCCAGTCTTCAGTATGAAGTGCAGAATTCTACGATTGAACCACAAAAGTAAATTTGGTAGAGTAATGAGAGCAGAGCCCAACTGAAATAGATTACAATTATATTTCATTTATATAATTGATAATATAAAAATACAATAGTTTCTAATAAAATTTGTTTAATGGGCGATATAGTAGACACCATTGATGGCCTTCTCAGCAATTCCTGTCATCCATCTTGTTAGCCGAACTTCAGTTTCAGTCACATAATGTACAGTCTATTCATGGGAAGATGCTACCTACCCCACTTTTCCATGAACAGAAAGGCACGAACAGTTCGTGCTCAGCTATTAACCTAACGGTTGGCAGTTCGAACCCACCCACAGAAGAAAGGCCTGGCAATCTGCTTCCATAAAGATTAGCCAAGAAAAACCTACGGAGCAGTTTTACTCCGTAACATATGGCATCACAATCAGTCAGAATCAACTCCAGGGCAACAGATTGGTTTTGTTGTTTGGTATTCATGGAAAACTGCTTAAAAAAACAAATGGTGGTAAAATCCCATTGTCTTTGCCAGTGATTGGTTTAGGAAAAAGCATGTAATACAAGCGAATCAACAGTGGCATCAGAAGAAATTTAAAGACTTCTGGTAAATCCTCCCTTGCTGATAAGGAACACCAGGAAAGCGACACCCCATCTACTCCTCCTGGATGTGGTCTCCCAAAGTTCCTTGAGGATCGGGACACTTTAAATGCAACTTTCCTCTCCACTGGGTAAGGGGTTTTAATGTGAGAGCAAGCCAGCACGGTGAATGTAGCGAGAGCAAAATGGAAAGAACGTGGGTCCCTGAATGAAGTGGACAGAGCATTGAATGAGCCAACCCGGAAGCCATCCATCCTCAGACTTCTGATATAGCACCTGATTTCTCAACCCCTCCCGTATGCTTTCCATAGTTTTTGTTTCTTTGTTTACTGGTATCACCACCCTGGTTCTCTCCCTCTGGAATCCTCATTCTACTGTCAACAGCCTCTGGAACAGCATGATCCTTTTCCTCCAACACTCTGTTATCTCACTCACCTAAGTGGGAATCTGGGCTCCCCTTTTCAGTTTTCCAAAACTAGGCAAACAGCCTACTGTCACCTCTTGACCCTGCCCTTTTCTTTTCCACAACTGTTCTCCTTTGAAGTCCATACCATTCACTTGGACAGTTCTTTTCTTATCCACGTTGCTATCCTCCACTGACTTTCACTGCCTTGCCCACATTCCTTGAGGATTTGGAGTCTTGGACCACCACTCTCCTCCATCAGTGTCCCAGCCAACATTCGTTTTGATGATCCTTGCCAAAACACCTAGGCTCACAGTTCAATGACCGACAGTGACCTTCAGCTGCACCCTGTTCAGCACCCACAATCACAGCCACACCTTGGACTTCATCATTACCTGAAATT
>NW_004444038.1:2864078-2868176 GCF_000243295.1 Trichechus manatus latirostris
AAAGCCCAGGACAACTTAGGATGACTTTCCCTACTCTTGATTCTAGACTGTGGAAACTACCAAAAAAAAAATATATATATATATATATATGACCACACATAAGCCCCTTATTTACGCCCCAGGTGTCTAGAATGGCATGTAAGGAAAGGTTATTTCAAGAAAAATAAAGAAAATAGTCTTACTACAAGCCAAAGAGGAAAACATGACAAAAAAAGAAGAAGAAGAAGATGCTACAAATGTTTCTTTAGTTTTCCCATAGGGTCACCTTTCTGTCCATATAGAGTCATCCTTGCATGGGAGCCCAGAGGTTTCCTTCTTCCCTGATTTCTCTCCTTTTTCTCTTTTCCTTCCCCCTGCCCACCCCTTGAGATGCTGTGGTTAAGATGATGAAGTGGGTACCATTCTGGGAAAGTAACAGCAGACATTGCTGTCAGAGGATCCCAGTAATCTTTAACAGGAGTAGGCTTAGGTCTTCCAGATTCTGCAGAGTAGAACACCACCAACTTAAAAGAAACAAACAAAAAACTTTATAACATCACTGCACTCTAATAGCCAACTTTGATACATTACAGCTGGACTTGCATCATCCAAACATTTAATACACTAGCTCAGTGAAATAATAATACAATTTCAAACAAAATAAAACAGTTTTATACTGACTATTCCTTTCAGTGAGACTCATTCAGTCTCAGTTCCTGTGAGTCTCTCACACTATAAAGCTCTCATCCACCATGTGTGACTCTTTGGTTCAGAGATGTTCTTGTCATCAAACATGCCCTTTGGTGCAAGTTGATGATGTCATCTGATGTTGAACCCTAGAAACATTGCTGTCTTCCAGTTCTGGAGACCATTACAGTTAATGAGAAAAGACATGTAAGTCACTGATATGGCTTCACTGCAAAGGGAATAATTTTGACCATATGCTATTTTTGCCTTACATGCTGGTCTTGAACCTCACCCCAAGTTAATTTTCAGCTCCACTTTAGTACACTAAAAGGCCCATCCCCCACTGAGGGTAAGCATTCAAAAGAATGCAAAGAGTGACCACTCCTTCAGCCTGGATCCAGAAATGAAGACGTTGTGCAGAGCAGAGCCAAGCCAAGCCAAGCCACAGCCTACCTGCAGTCAGCACGCAGTGGGAGTGAGAAGTAAGTCCTTGTGTCAGTCCTTGAGATTCGGGGGTTGTTTGTTACCAAGCACAACCTTGTTGACTGATACACACATTAATTCATCCTCAGTTACATAAAGTCAATGAGAAAATAGATGCTGCTATATAGAATTTGGAGACCTGGTTGTGCAGTGGCCAAGAGCTCGGCAGCTAACCAAGAGGTTGGCAGTTCGAGTCCACCAGCCACTCGTTGGAAACCCTATGGGGCAGTTCTACTCTGTCCTATAGGGTCGCTATGAGTCGAAATCAACTTGACGTCAACGGGTTTGCTTTTTTTGGTTTTTATATAGGATTTAAACTTAAAGGCATTTTTCAAAGTTAACCCCTTAGTGGAGTTAATGATAATCCTAAATATAGCTAAACAGAAGATTCTGAGGACATCAAACTTGTTTTAGTATGTAGGACTTTTAACATGTTTAAATAAAAATGAAGATTTAAACCTCAGGTAGAAGTTATCTCAAGAAGAGATTGCTATTTAATCAAGTATACGTATTAAAATAATTTTAATGTTCTATGATGTTTTTGCTATAGTAAATGAAGTATTTCAAAATATGTTGTTTCCTCTAAGAGTCACTCAAAATATCTATGACTTATGTGTTTTCTGCCTACTAAAATATAACTTCAATACTGATCCTTTTTCCCCCAAGGATAAAAACACATTCTCTACAGATCATATGTTATATATGAAAAACATACAGTCCTTATGAAATGCTTTAAACTTTAGGTGAGCACCATTGTGACTAGGTCTAGCTTCTTCAACATAACTTTCAAAAGGTCTATAAATCTATCTGATGTTATACCTTTGGCCTTCTCAGACAGCTGGTTCCATGTATAGTCTGCCACGTAAATGAGATGCCAAATATGAGTCAAACAGCAACAAAAGATTGTCTCTGAAAATTGTCCATCACCCTACACAAGCCTTATACACGAGGACTAATAGTATAATATTTAAAGCACTTCTTATGTGAACTAGTGAAGTCAGGAAAGCTGAAAGATCAATGCTTTTTTATTAGCAAGAAGCGGAGATTTTAGTATATCAGATTAGCTGGGCTCTGAAAAGGGTATTGGTAAGTGGTTTCCCAGGTGGAAAGGTGGAAAAGGTATTAAAATTCTTCCATGTCTCCCCAGAGCCTCAAGAAAGAAACAAATTCTTAACAAGACAGACTATGCCCTCTGAGATCTGGCCTCTGATTTCCTCTCCAGACTGATCTGTCTGACTCTACACTGAATTATTTAAAGAGAACCTTCTCTAGTTCCCTTTTTCTGGATAACTCCACCTGTCCTGATTCACCATTTTTAATTAGGTGTGGCCTATGTTTCCATTGGGATAACTGATGCTAGCTGCTGTGACTTACAAACCCTGAGTCTTCCTTGGCTTAATACAAAGTGTTCATTCCTTGCTTTAAAAGTGCCCATTGTGGGTCTGGTTGGCCTCCTCTGGTCTGTATTCCCATCAGCTGGAACACAAGGTCCTCAATGTCTACACCATCAAGAAAGCCAGGAGGCACCCTGGCTCTGAACTGCTCCAGTCTGTCCCTCATGGTCCACTGGCTAGAATGAGCCCCATGGCCTCAACCTAATTTCCAGGAAGACTGAGAAATGGAGGGGAGGACATGGACTATTTTATGAAGATTCTCTTTGCCTGACACCCCACTCCCAGCCCATGTTCGACCATAGCACTGACCGCACTGAGCGGAAATCACTGCTTACTTGTACTTGTTCCACACTGGACGACAGATGCTTTAAAGTTATATCTGCATCTTATTTGTTTTTCTACCCAGAGCTCCCAGCAGCTTCCCTGCCACACAGCAGGTGTTTAATAAATGCTTGTTAAAATAATGAATAATTGAATGAATGAAAGAACAGAGGAATCATTAAACATGAGATATTGTTTTGAGGCTTTTCAACGCCTGCAGAGAACATTGGTTAGGCCAGTACCTTCTGAACCCTCTTGCTTTGATTGGGGAATTTTCAGTATGGTCTCCTCAAAGTCAAACCAAAAACCAAACCAGTTGCCATCGAGTCGACTCTGACTCATGGCGACCCCATGTGTGTCAGAGTAGAACAGTGCTCCATAGGGTTTTCAATGGCTGATTTTTCGGAAGGCCTTTCTTCTTTCTTTCTAGGTGGACTCAAACCTCCAGTCTTTGGGTTAGCAGCTGAGCACATTAACCATTTGTACCACCCAGGGACACCCTCCCCAAAGCAAAGCCCAGGACACTTAATTTTTCCCTAGTCTCCAGTGCAAGCAGAACACAGCACGTGACCTAAGTTCACCAACCAGGTAGACCTACCCAAGACTTCAGTTCAGAAGCAAACAGCATGTGGAAACGGGCACTGCACCTTCATTTTTACAGGTGCCAGAGGTAGCAGGAGCCCTGGTGGTACAGTGGTTAAGAGCTATACCTACTAACCAAAAGGGTGGCAGTGGGAATCCACCACCCGCTCCTTGCAAACCCTATGGAGCAGTTCTACTCTGTCCTACAGGGTCACTATAAGTCGGGATCGACTTGACAGCAATGGATTTTTTCATTAAATGGTTTAGACGTAGCAGAACCAGCTTTCAGTGGCATCCACAGTAGCTGCAGTGATTTCACAGTAGTTGCAAAATGGAGTTCCTGGTGCAGAAAGGGTCATGGGAGAAGAACGGTGATGGCAGAACCACCAGAGGTGGGTTCCTTATTATGCTACCTCTGTGGTGTGGTTTGGAGCAGTGTTCCAGGAAGTTTGCCCTTGAGTCTGGTTTTACAACCCTCCCAAGAATCTATGATCTACGCAATATTCTTTTAATTAATCCCTCACTGTGTAACTAGAGAAAGTCAGCTTCTATTGCTTGCAATTAACAACCAGTTAAGACCCAAGAAAGTAGCATGAGGCCACAGGATAGTGGAATGAGAGAGGGAGGGAGGGAGGGAGAGAGAGGGAGGGAG
>NW_004444038.1:2868935-2870417 GCF_000243295.1 Trichechus manatus latirostris
GAAAGTTCACTTGCCTCATTCCAAGAAACAGTTTGCTTAGTCCAAGGGTCTAACGTGATTGAAATGGCAAGAGAAGCCTTGGAGATAGAATTACGAGCATATTATGAAGTAGACAGTATATAAAATACTATGCCTGTACTTAGAAATATTAACTTAAAAAGAAAGAGCGATCATAATTTTGAAGAGACAGCTGAATAAAAGAGAATGTGGAGTTTTGCCCAAAAAATTGTCACTGAATACATTTGTTTGTTTCCATAGAATATTTATTTCCACTAAAAGTTGGGGAAATATCAAAACTTTGTTTCCTAAGGGGTTGCTTTTACTGGTGGCTGATACTTGTACAAGCTCCAGTGGGAATTTTTTAAATTTTAAAAGCCGGTATTGCAAGCAACTCACTAAGACTTGCCACTCTTAATTTAAAAAAAAAAAAAAAAAGCCTTTTCTGAATTAAAATAACTTTAATGTTTAAAATGCCTTGATTTAGGATTTTCAAACTGGCTCATTCACAATGCGAAAGTGCCATACTTGTGAGGTCATTGACTTCTCCTTGCAATTATACTTGGGATTTAAAGAAGTAGCATCAATGCGAACGTAACTGCTGTTAACAGCTTTCAAGAAGGCACTGAAAAGACGAGCTGAAAATGAAGGGTTGACCCTTTCTGAAAACCTGAATAATAACCAGAGCCTTCCCCGTCGTCCGTCACGGCAACAACCTGCTCTTCTAAAAGAACAGGTCTATTTTCCAGGCTGTTGTTGGGATTGCTCTAGATTCTAGGGGCATGACTGAAAACAAGATCATCATTCAGCAGTAGGAGGTCTGCTTATCTCCCTCAGCAATGAGGTGCCAGAGGACAGGGGCCCCAGACTTTGTTTGTAAATGCCCTGAACAATGTACCCACTTGGAGGCCTAACCAATTTTAAAACTTGTTGTCCAAAAGGTGTGAAGAAATGGTCCTGAATATTTTTATGTTTGTCATACTGGGATTTGGGGTGGGGGCGGAGGGTGGGGGGTTATATGGAGTAGGTAGAGAAGGCATAATTAACACTATTCATTTCCCGGAGGGGGGAAAAAGTCTGTCCTATCTTCTCAGTGGGCCTTGATCTCTTTGTTACACTGTATTTGGAAAGTTCTATTGAAATGTCATTCAGAAAATGCCACTCCAGAGGCCTTGAAGAAAAAGCGAAAGGTTAGGGAATAAGAAGCAGTTGAAAAGTAAAAGCGTACGTTTTAAAAAAAAAGAGTAATACTTAATTAGCGGCATCTTACTTAATGCTTGCTCAACTCTGAGAACTTTTATCTGGATGGCAATCAAATTATTCCCTACAAGCAAAATAAGATTTTAAGGAGTTACTAGTTTTTTTTTTCAATAAAAACACGTTTGATTTTTCTCCTTCTTCCCTAACGTGAACAACGAGCCTGCACCATATGGAAAGCTGATTTGCACCGAAAAGAGGGGGAAAAAAAGGACAATAATAATGCCT